>NC_088712.1:63570214-63870214 GCF_963576615.1 Watersipora subatra | reverse complement strand
ACTCTTTGTAAATATATACTCTCATCTACATTCAACATCTCTCACTGTTTGTAAGTATATACTCTCATCTACACTCAACATCTCTCACTGTTTGTAAATATATATTCTCGTCTACACTCAACATTTCTTACTGTTTGTAAATATATTCTCCCATCTACACTCAACATCTCTTACTCTTTGTAAATATATACTCTCATCTACACTCAACATCTTTCACTGTTTGTAAGTATATACTCTCATCTACATTCAACATCTCTCACTGTTTGTAAGTATATACTCTCATCTACACTCAACATCTCTCACTGTTTGTAAATATATATTCTCGTCTACACTCAAAATTTTTTACTCTTTGTAAATATATTCTCCCATCTACACTCAACATCTCTTACTGTTTGTAACTATATACTCTCATCTACACTCGACATCTCTCACTGTTTGTAAGTATATACTCTCATCTACACTCAACATCTCTCACTGTTTGTAAATATATATTCTCGTCTACACTCAACATTTCTTACTGTTTGTAAATATATTCTCCCATCTACACTCAACATCTCTTACTCTTTGTAAATATATACTCTCATCTATACTCAACATCTCTCACTGTTTGTAAATATATACTCTCATCTATTCTCAACATCTCTCACTGTTTGTAAATATATACTCTCATCTACACTCAACATCTCTTACTGTTTGTAAATATATACTCTCATCTACACTCAACATCTCGTACTGTTTGTAAATATATACTCTCATCTACACTCAACATCTCGTACTGTTTGTAAGTATATACTCTCATCTACACTCAACATCTCTCACTGTTTGTAAATATATACTCTCATCTACACTCAACATCTCTTACTGTTTGTAAATATATACTCTCATCTACACTCAACATCTCGTACTGTTTGTAAGTATATACTCTCATCTATTCTCAACATCTCTCACTGTTTGTAAATATATACTCTCATCTACACTCAACATCTCTTACTGTTTGTAAATATATACTCTCATCTACACTCAACATCTCTCACTGTTTGTAAATATATACTCTCATCTACATTCAACATCTCTTACTGTTTGTAAATATATACTCTCATCTACACTCAACATCTCTCACTGTTTGTAAATATATACTCTCATCTACATTCAACATCTCTTACTGTTTGTAAATATATACTCTCATCTACACTCAACATCTTTCACTGTTTGTAAATATATACTCTCATCTACACTCGACATCTCTCACTGTTTGTAAGTATATACTCTCATCTACACTCAACATCTCTCACTATTTGTAAATATATATTCTCGTCTACACTCAACATTTCTTACTGTTTTTAAATATATACTCTCATCTATACTCAACATCTCTTACTGTTTGTAAGTATATACTCTCATCTACACTCAACATCTCGTACTGTCTGTCAGTATATACTCTCATCTATTCTCAACATCTCTCACTGTTTGTAAATATATACTCTCATCTACACTCGACATCTCTCACTGTTTGTAAGTATATACTCTCATCTACACTCAACATCTCTCACTGTTTGTAAATATATATTCTCGTCTACACTCAACATCTCTTACTCTTTGTAAATATATACTCTCATCTATACTCAACATCTCGTACTGTTTGTAAGTATATACTCTCATCTACATTCAACATCTCTTACTGTCTGTAAGTATATACTCTCATCTACACTCAACATTTCTTACTGTTTGTAAATATATATTCTCGTCTACACTCAACATTTCTTACTGTTTTTAAATATATACTCTCATCTATACTCAACATCTCTTACTGTTTGTAAGTATATACTCTCATCTACACTCAGCATCTCTCACTGTTTGTAAATATATACTCTCATCTATACTCAACATTTCTTACGGTTTGTAAGTATATACTCTCATCTACACTCAACATCTCTTACTGTTTGTAAGTATATACTTTCATCTAGACTCAACATCTCTTACTCTTTGTAAGTATATACTCTCATCTACACTCAACATCTCTTACTGTTTGTAAATATATACTCTCATCTACACTCAACATCTCTTACTGTTTGTAAATATATACTCTCATCTATAGTCAACATCTCTCACTGTTTTTAAATATATACTCTCATCTACACTCAACATTTCTTACTGTTTGTAAATATATACTCTCATCTATACTCAACATCTCTTACTGTTTGTAAATATATACTCTCATCTACCCTCAACATCTCTTACTGTTTGTAAGTATATACTTTCATCTACACTCAACATCTTTCACTGTTTGTAACTGATCTGGAGAAACATCAACCTTCCAGGTATTTGAGCTTTTGCCAGTTGAAGCAGGGTTGACACTGTCAATGTGGTTGTTATCTTTTTGGTATACCATTTCGTGATCATTAAATTTAGGCCCTGTTCTTTGCATCAAACCATATTTCTCTCTCCTTTCTTATCGTCTACATAAGCAGCATAGACTCTGGAGCAGTATTCGGATGGAACTATTTATGAGCATACTTATGCTACAGACACATATATCTTGAAGTGTTTCTAAAGTCTTACTCAAGTACAGATGCTATGAGTGCTATTGCATAGTCACAGCTCGCTATAACATTTAAGACAATGTGGCCATTGCTTTCTCCCACACTAATGATAACTATGCTGTTACAGGGTTACAGTCCACAAATCTATTACCCTAAGCGTACTAACAAGCCTCTATTCAACGGCCTCGTCACTCAGTGTACCAAGTTTGGTATTCCTTTCCTGGAAGAGCTGCCATTGTCTGCAGGTTAGATATCGGTTGTGCACAATAGGAAGGGTTGACTAGTAGACTCATGGGTAGTTTGAGAGATGGACAAGATGTTGAGTGGAGGATTAGAGGGACAAGAGAGGAGGGATAGGTGCAGTCATGTTAGGGAAGATTACCCTTGTCGGTTGTAATGCAGTAACAAAGTTTCGATGTTACAGATTATGATGTTGTTGTGGATGCGCTCTTTGGATTCAGTTTCAAGCCTCCAGTACGTGAGAGTTTCCTTCCTCTGATGAACATGATGAAAAACTGTAAGAGGCCACTTGTATCCATCGACATCCCATCTGGTAAGTTCCTTCATCATCGACATCTGAATGTCATCTCAGGTGTTCTGACTGGTAGTAAAGGTGTGTTTACACCAGGAGGATTCAGCGGAGTTGTGTTTCCTCGGATAATTGGAGTTAAAATGGCTTCTAGTCTGTTTACGATTTTTAAAGATATCTGCAAAGGATTTACACCAAAATAACTTAAACTCCGACTATGCAAAATGGATCACTTCTTTTAGCCAATGAAATACAACATCGATACCCATTCCATTTTGACTGCTTATCACCGTAAGCACCAATCAGAGTGACTCTGTGCTACACGTTTTTCGCGTGTAATATTTATAGTAATTGGTAATTACTAGTCAGTAATACAGTGGACCCTCAGGTTACAGTATCACTGTCCTACAGTTTTTTCGCCTTACGCTGTGGAACACAAAGTTTTTCCGACACCTCATCGCGGCATACGAGGGATCAGAAATACACCATTGTATCACCATACTAAGACATACTATACCACTATTACGAGATATGATTGTCAATTCTATGTTGTACTCCGTCAATTGCGGTCATCAAATCGGACAAACAGCATGCAGCATTTTACTGATCATGTGTTGGTGACTGGGAGAAAACCATTTTTACGACTGTTTTTCATTTTATACCAAGCGACTTTGTTGGCATGAAAGCACCTATGATAAATTGTCCTGATGTAAACACACCTTAAGACTGGCTTACTCTAGCTAGACAAGTCAGTGTGCGCCTTTGTCGTAGCTTCATTACTGTCTTTAGACGGTTGACACGTTTCGTATTCGTAAATATTTGCTTCACTATCTATTTACCTTCCTTCAAATACTTTTATTGCATTGACTTATAATTCTATGGAAGACACGTGCTAGTTTTAGGAAATCTAATCAGGTTTTCTTGTTTGTTGGAGTTATCACCCCTGGCTGGAATGAGCCAGTTACCAGTTTAACCAGATACCGGAGACTTAATAACAGCAGGTTCTTTTCCTTTCATTTTTCCTGTTTTTGAGAAGTCTTGTTCACCTAATCCCGTTGTTTTGGTGTTATAGGGTGTCTCGGGACTTTGATCCCTTTAACTAACTCACTGTGTTTTTTTTCTCGCCTTTTGCTTCCTGACAGTCAACCTACTTTAAAAGGAAAGTTATTTTATAAACAAGCGTTGTTGTAAATGTAAATAATTTTTGATGTGTCATATGCCTTATTCACCATGCTTGTATGTGACAGGTGAGTTTATCATTTGCATCAGGTACCATGCCAGTATGTGACAGGTGGCTTTATAAATTGCTTCACGACAATGCCAGTATGTGACAGGTGGCTTTATAAATTGCTTCACGACAATGCCAGTACGTGACAGGTGGTTTACGACTTTCTACTAGTTTTGGCATGACTAAAAAGTACATCAGTTTGTTTTGTTTTATGTACTCATTTGATCAGTCTTCATAGAAGAGTGAGCATTAATACTACTCTTTGAGTATTTATTCAGTGAAACCATGGTTTCCTGGTATACATTTATGGTGGATGTTTGTCAGGTTGGGACGTAGCGGATGGCAACCCCGATGGTATACAGCCTGATATGTTGATATCACTGACAGCTCCCAAATTATGTGCTCGGTACTTTAAAGGGACATATCATTATGTTGGAGGGAGGTTTGTACCTCAGGCTATGATTAATAAATATCAACTGCGACTGCCATCTTACCCAGGCACTTCTTGTTGTGTAAAGGTTAACTGAGGGTCAAAAGCTGCAATCAATATCGATATGGATCGCTGCTGATCGGTTCAAAATGTGAATGATAAGACTCATATTATGACAGAACTCTCGCATCATCTTGAAAAAAAACACAATCGTGTAAAAACTGCCTTAGTGTCATACTTGTCATAAAGTGTCATACTTGTCATAAAATGTCATACCTGTCATGAAGTGTCACGCCTGTCATAAATTGTCATACCTGTCATAAAGTTTTATAGATGTAATAAAGTTTCATACCTGTCATACAGTGTCAAACCTATCATAAAAAGTGTTATACCTGTCACGGAATCTATTATTTCAAAGATACTAAAACAGTAGGATTTCCAACCAATATTTTATTTTTGCAGATTTCTGCAATCACTCTAATATTTCTGCCCTTTCAAGTTTTCTTTATTTATCATGATTTCGGGTGTATATTCACCGTGATATAACAAATCTCAAACTTTCGTTTCATTGTTCCTCCTCATCTGGGAGTGCTGTATCACTCACTAGTTCTAACATGCAGTGGAACCTGAAGATCTAGCAAGAGTTTTGTTTGATTCATGCATGCTGTAGGTAAGCTGAGTGGTACCCATTCGCGTCACGCTCAAAATACTCATATGTTAAATGAAATATATTTTCATTAGATGAGCTGTCAACTCTGTAAGTGCAGATTTTTGGTCTAGCTTTTAGAAATTTAGAGGATGCCAGCTATAGAGCACAAGCAATATAATCAGAAAGTAAATTGTATGTATTGCTTTACTAGGAGATAATGATCTAGATTGGTTTGCTTCCTTTTCCAATGGCTGGGAACCTGCTGCAAGATCTTTCAGCTGGAATGGTTCTTGTGAATAACCTCAAATTTTGCAGCGTCTGATAAGCCATAAGCTAGTCCAGCAATGTTTATTGTATGAATTTACTAGTTGAATGCCTGGCGCTGCATAAGTAATAAAATAATTACTCAATGAACATAAGTAACTTGAGCTTTTCTAAATCTTTACTATAATAAGAACCACGTCTGAAGCCAGCTTAATAATCGTTACGTGTAATTATCTCTCGCACAATCATGGTCTTCAATGTGCTAGTAGTAACCAATAGTATGGTCCCAAATGCTTTCAGCATGCGTATTTTAACTGATTTAATGAATATGACCACAATTATTCTTTTGGATAGCAGTGTAGTCGAGCTGGTCCAGTGGATAGAACGTCTGCCTGCAGACCTGGTGGTTCTTATTTCAAATCCACTGCGATGTGGATTATTCATAACTAAAACCTTGCTGCTGTAACTGGACACACGAACTACAGACACACAAATGACAAGCAGTGAAATTTATACAATTATATATGTACTAGCTGTGCCTTCCGGTGTTGCCCTAGCCTGTCTTAACAAACTGTTGTTTTTGCGGAGTTGTCCCCCGTCAAGCGGAGCGAGCACAACAACAGCTCGTCACAATACGCACTACACCTGATGCATCAGCTGCACAGAAAGGGAGTTGTTCTCCCCCGTCTATGCGGCTTGGCTGCGATATTATGTCGTTCGCTCCATTGGTAATCATAATGGATTTAGCCCAAAAATTTATGTAGAAAAAAATAAGTTATAAACTTTTAACCAGAGACCAGTCTCTGCGGTAAACTTTAGTAGAACTTAAGAACTTAGGCAACAACAGCAACTAAACATGTTGTTATTTGTGCCCTCAGTCAGTTTTATTTGTATTTTTGTATCAGTCAGTTTTATTTGTTCTAAAGTAAATTCAGTTTCATAGCTGGCTCATTCATTGTTTTCAGCTAATTAGATTATAAATAGATAAGTTATATGGATACCAAAATTCAGTTACCATGGCCTCTGCTACAGAAGTTCAACATTAGCCAGATCAGGCCATTACAGTATGACTTTTTGCAACTTTAATTGCAGTTTAAAGATAATTATGTTAATGTTAACGTTTTTATCTTATTTTTTCTACATAAATCTTTGGGTTAAATCCATTATGATTACCAATGGAGTGACCAACATAACATCACAGCCAAGCTGCATAGACAGAAAAGAACAACTCCCTTTCAGTGCAGCTGATGCATCAGGTGCAGTGCGTATTGTGACAAGCTGTTGTTTTGCTCGCTTCGCTCAACAGGGGAAAACTCTGCAAAAACAACAGTTTGTCAAGACAGGCTAGCGTTGCCCCGGTATTAAAAATCAGCTTATAAACAATGAGAAGTGATGAGATTTGCCTACCACTTGCTGGCAGGCAACTCTCTAGCAAGTGGCAGGCCATTGCCAATGGAAAATTCCAGTAAGCTAGGCTAATGAGCGTAAACCATGATGTTGCGTCTGCATTGTTGTCCAGCTACGGCTATTCTAATAGGTAATAGCTATAGCCGGAATGCAGACATACGATGACGACAGACGACATACGGACTTTGAGAAATATATATATAGATATTTGTATATCTAACATGGTTGTAGGCTAATAGCTTGCTTTTTTAATTGTTTGAATTATTGTCAAATCAATGTTGACTTTGTCCCTTCTTTCCGCATCACATGCTATGGAACTGTGGCCATCAAAAACATGCTATACATCGATTATTCTTAGAATTTGTTTAGCTGATTGTCATCAAAAATATGCTATACATCGATTATTCTTAGAATTTGTTTACCTGATTGTCATCAAAATTTCAAATATTTCACTACTATGTTGATGGGTTATTGGAGTTTATACTGAATGACAATCATTTTGCGGTGTAAGCGACCTCTCTTCAGGAATACACCCATTTTAAAAGCTGCCACATTTAAAAATTAGTTTTTAAATATATTTCTCCAGTGGTAACATTTTCATGATGCAGTGCTTTTCACAGTGGTTGAGAATTTTTAACTCTCCACCACTGTGAGAAGCACTGCATCATTATAAAAATTTGATTACATATTTTTAATTCCAACACATGGCTAGTGTATCAAATGCAAAATTTTAGCCTCTTCATAGTGCTTGGCTAAAAGTATGCTGGTTTTGAAACAAATTTTATGTCTTTAGGTTGATAGGTATCTCACAATTTAGCTATTTCTGTTGTGTAGAACTTTAATGAGTGATACACAATAGTGTAGCACTCATGGGAGATATAGTGGTAGCACTCTAATGAGTGCTACCACTATATTTGTGACTGCTATTACATTTGTTTATTTCGGACGAGTATAACTGGGGTGGCTCAGAACCTGGTCATGTGACGGGGGATTTTTCTGTTTTTGTCTAATATTTAATATCTCATGCCAAATCTTACCAATTTTTTTCGAGATTTATATTTTTTTATACATTTCTCTATTTTTCTATACATTTTCCAAATACCTCTCTGTGTACAATAATCTTATGCAAGATTCTGCAACTATTTATGCGCATTTTTGCATCATATCTTATCTTTTATTTCTTAACAGTATTGGGTTATTAGTAGTGGGTTATTGCAATATTGCTGTGATAGAATATAGCATTGTGGCCAGTGTCTAATATTAATCATGATTAACTGCAACTGGGCGTGTGCAAGACATGTGACAAAAACAGAAAATTCTCCCGTCAAGTGACCAGGTTCTGAGCCACTCCAGTTATACTCGTCCGTTTATTTCTCATCTTCTCATGACAGTATCGCAGTGAATGCTGCTCTATGAAGTGATTTGTCATTGATATGACAAGTTTACATGACACCTAGTAGCAGGTTATGGTCATCGTGGAGTACTGAATAGTGTGTCAGTCTACTATTGATGATTAAATTTTGCTTATTCATGTAACATGAAGTAAAAAGATCCTAACAGGAGTAGTGCCATGTTAGTTGACTGGCAGGTTTGCCCGATTCAGAAGACTAAAATATAAGTAACTCAGAACTAGTATAAAAACTGGATTCAACATGCATATATGTACAAGAGAGAAACGGCTACATCATGCTAGTGACAAAGATGCCTTACTTCATGCTAAGTAACCAAACGTTTTGCAACATCTCAGAGTTTCCCATACGAATGCGTAATTTTGCTAAACATTAAAACTAAAGTCTACAAAACTTAAAAAATGTGCCAAAGATATATTTCAGTGCTAGTTATCATGATATCGGTAAAGGACCACAGAGCTTATGCTTGGTCAAGTTATAAGTTAGTTTCGCCATAAACTATCTGACCTTTCGTATAAGTTATTAAAATGGCACCAATATTGAATTTATCTAGTAGCCGATCCTTGTTGTTGAATAAAGTATTATTAGTGTTTGTATTCTTTTCATCACCTTTTTCCGTTTACCATATCCTAATAAGGGATAAAGATTGACATGCAGGCGTTGACAAACCTTATTTCTATACAAATATCAATATTTTTTGATCACCTTTTCTAATGCAAGATGATTTTTTTTCTCACTTAGCAAACTCTGTTGTGTTTCTAGAATAAAAACATCTCGTTTAAAAATTATATCATTTGAAAAGTTTATAAAAATCGTGAAATTGCCTACAGGAGTAAAATAGATGTACTTGAAACCACCGATCCTTTGCTTTGCTTGCAGATCGAAAAGTGGACTTATATGACTTTCAATACAATATATTAAAGATAAACTTGTACAAAACTAGTAAATTTTATCAGAAAGTATCAGTATTTTTCTATTATTTGATATTGTTTTTGATGCTTGAGGTGATTTGACTGCCAGCATATTTCGAGATTAACACCAACAAAACTTGATCGTGGTTAAAATGCTCAGATCAAGCGAAAGTGCGATTATTACTTTTATAATTGCAAAGAGACTGACAGAATAGGGACGCGTATTAACTATAACGATGATATCAACTAGTGACATCATTCCGAACGTAGTTTTTTCTGATTATTTTAACCGCGATCGAGTTTTATTGATTTTAATCTTGAAACATCCTGACGGTCAGATCACCTCAAACACAAAAAACAATCGCAAATGATTGAAAAATATCGATACTTTCTGATAAAATCTACTAAAACTCTGTGTATGTTCATCTTTAATAAGCACCATGGCAATGTATTTGAGTAATAGACATTGAGCGGATTATCATCTCTGATTATAAGGAACATCCAGATGTCTAGTGTGTGTGCTGCTTAAGCTATTCTTGCTCTGAACAGTTAGTTACTCCCTTATCATCTCTTTATCTCTCTATCAACTCGGCTGCCGCCTCTGCTACCTCTGCTGACTCATTATATCCTCTCAGCTTCTCACGCAATGTTGAGAGCTGTCAGTATGCGACGAATACAGCTACGACATGCTGAAGTGGAAATATGATCCCAGCAAAGCCGGTGAAAAGGTAAAGAGACAAACAGAGAGCAACGATTCTTCCTCCCTCAGTGACTTTGAACAGACTCCTTCCCAGCTCAGGATGAATAAACTGCTGCAGGTAAAGTACTTGTACAATAATGTAGTCGTTCAGGGAGCAGACATTGTTCAGTGGTTAGAGCGCCTCCGGACTTGGATTCAGTAGGTCAGTGGTTCGAGTCATATAAAGACCATTTATGGTGTTAGGGAGGGCATCCAGCCCCAAGTTGCTCCTGTGCTATATCTGTCCAAAGTCTGTGGACGATTCCAGAAAAAATACCTGAAAGGTGGCTTTCTTACAGATTGCAAACTAAATGTAAGTCTTTCGTAATAGTTCAATGTAATCAAACAATTTTAGATAATATGTTATCGTTTATTACAAAGAAGTTAGGGGGTAAGTATGCTGTAAGGGTAAGTGTGCTATAAGGGTAAGTATGCTGTAAGGGTAAGTATGCTGTAAAGGGTAAGTATGCTGTAAGGGTAAGTATGCTGTAAGGGTAGGTATGCTGTAGTAATATGTGCGAGAATGATTGCCTTTGGCTGCATCTGACCAGTCACTTTTTAGTTCTTTTCTTCAACAAACATCTTGCATTTGTTATTTGTTGAACAGTAATGCAGTTCATAAATGTTACATTATATTATCAGGTAAAATTGCTCTAAAGAGACAATAACATCAACAAGGCTTCATGCGCATACAGATGTCTATCTAATTGTCTATTTAGTTATCAAAATTTCTCTATTTTGTAAAAGCTTACTTGGACTGCATTTCATCGTATGCAGCTCAATATATCTTTATTCAATGCTCAATGCTATTCTATTATTTTGTAAACTGACTAGAAAACTAAAAAAGAAGTCATGTTAATTTTCCTGATAATTTGAAATTGCCTCCACCCAGCGATGAAAGTTTGTTTAGGGTTTGTTTATGTAAATTCTTTAAACTGGACATAAACTATTTGTCTACTCGAATACAGAAGAACTAAAAGTTTAAAAACTTTTGAAATTACTATATTGAATTTTACTTCTAAGTTAAATGTTAGATTTCTAAATTTTTAAAGTCACTAGCATGTGTAAAGAAATCAAAACATCAACCACAAGTATTTAATTACGGTTCAGCTCTCAAATTCATTCTAATCTCAGCGACTTGTTAATGATGTCGCCAGGGGGCTTACGACAACTTGTTCAATCATTCGAATGAAAAAGAGGTGCAAACTTCCCGCTGATATTGGTTTTACTTATCTTGTTCCTCTGAATCCGATAGACATTATACCATAGTGAGCACTTGTGTTATGTAATCAAGTAACAGCGCGTGTGTTCTTGCACTCCAATCTTATGTACTGAGGGTTTATGTAATATTATAATTTTTATTTCATTTCATCATAATATGTATTTTATTGAATTCTATCAACAGGCATATGAAGATTACCGCACTCAGCTTCTGGAAGATCTTGATAAAATCAACATAAATTCCCAGCCTCAGCAGACAACTGCAACAGGAAAGGCTGATAAGGATCTTGTAAGTGAGTCAGGGCAACACAGAATTGCAACAAACCAAAATTCGGAGTTGTCTCTTTTTATGAAAGATCAGACAACTGCTGTACCAACTGACAATGTTTTAAATAATGGTAGTAAGACAAGGCGAGACCTACCGGATGATGGTTCCAATAAAGCTACTATGTGTAACAACGATGTACAATATGCAGAGAGTGACATACAGCAGCAGGTTGTTGCAAGCAAACAAGGACAGATTAAAACAGAGTCGCATCAAGAGGCCAACAAGGCTTTGAAGCTTGCTCCAGACAAAGATGTTTCATCAGGGTTGAAAAATGTTTTACATATGATCACGTGTCTCCAGGTACACATTTGTAAAGGTCTATCTCTTACAATGGTCTGGTTTGTAAATTCTTTATTCTCATCTTCGTTATACAGTCAATCTCTTGCAACTCAAATTGAGAGTCAGTTTCACTATAGTACTGTAACATTATTATGGTATCTCAATGAGCACAAAAGTTGTGTATTTAAAAGATCGGATCATACCAAGTTCCTGTTATATTAATAATTTCACCAGTTACTATTGCAGAGTGAGTTCGATTCAATAAAGAACCAATTAGATTCATCCTCTAGATCCCAGCCAAGGCACCAACCATATATAAGAAACCCAAAGGAGGTGAGGACAATTCTAATAGACTGTAGGTATTTCCAAGTTGTTCAACTGTTTAGTATATGTATTTAGTGAGCGATTGCTATATATGAATTATTATGGTAGTTCAGTGGGATCACCATAAGTAGATCTGTCTTCCCGTTCTAGCCGATAGGTCTGTATTAGATGGGGATTGGATGCAACTTTATGATGTATGACAAATTCTAAGGACTTGTTGGTTTCACTCCATCTCTCTATCTCTCTCTATCTCCCTCTCTTTTGTTCCCTCTTTTTCTACTCTCTCTTTTGCTCTATCTCTCCCCCTCTCTCTTTCTCTACCTGCCTTTCTCTCTCCCTTTCTCTCTCTCCCTTTCTCTCTCCCTGTATATCTCTCTCTCTTTTTCTCTCTCTCTCTAACACTCTCTATCTCTCCCCCTCTCTCTTTTTCCCTCTTGTCCTTGGTTTATCGTAATAATAAGCTGCAGTTAGTAGCCTTGTTTTATCAACCTTCATACTGAACGTTTATATGAGAACAACCTGGAGAACTCACAAGTGTAACGCAAGTTGCAATCTTATATGCAGTGTATTTCCAATAGCAAACAATAAATACATCCTTGTTTTTCTCTGCCCCTCTGATTCGCAATCATTAATATTTTGTCTGAATCAAAAGGGGTTTTTGGCAGAAGTAATAAAGTACAATGTTTCATTCATAACTCCAAACAATTTTGTGTCTGTGTCCAGCTTTTTAATTTTTTGGAGTTTTAACCAGCCTCCATTTTGCATTTAATATAATATACAAAACTTTGTGTCACATCTGTACGAACATCTGTTTAGCTGTTCCTGTAATTATTTCCAGATGTGCAATGAGACATCCACATCGGCTGTAACATCTGCTACAAGTCACTGTAGTAGCTCAGTTGCAGATGTCAGTGATATGCTTCACCAGTACAAGTGTGGTTTTCCAAACTCTCTTTCCGGAGAAGGTTGGAGCTCTTCCGTGCCTCGGATTAACTCGTACATTGCTAGCCTTCCTTCTCCAAACCGTAAGCGCTTCCTGTACTGTTGGTAAGATTGGCCTCGTGAAGTTTTTGTGTGGTTATTCACTTTAATCCATGTGCTTTAGCTGGAGTAGAGAAGGAATCTGCCAGCTCTCAATACACTGGTTCAGAGGCGTCTTGGTCATCAGTAGCTGCTCAACAATATCGGGCCGCTCCTCCTTCAAAACACGCAGCCGCTCCTAATCTAAGGAGTACAAAAAGTTCAGAGAATGCAGCTAGAAACAGGCTTTCTCTCCCTACCCCTCGTACCGTGAGTGATTGTTTGATCTTTCTCCATCTCTCTCTTTCTATCTCTCTCTTTCTCTCTCCATCTCTTCCTCTCTCCATCTCTTTCTCTCCATATTTTTTTCTCTCTCTCTCCCCCTTCTCTCTCCATGTTTCCATCTCTCTCTCTTCCTATTTCCATCTCTCTCTTTCTCTCTCCATCTTTTCCTCTTTGTTTTTCTCTCTCCCTCTTTCTCTCTCTCCCCCTCTCTTCCTCTCTCTCCTTCTTTCTCTCTCTTTCCCACTTTCTCTCCCTCTTTTACTCCTCTTTCCCCCTCTCTATGCAGTTAGTATTATTAAAATGCTTACTAAGAAGAACTCTATACTGAAAAAATAATTTCCATAGAGTAAAACAATTATATGGGCAAAAAAAAACCTTTAGCTAAAAGTCAATACAAACCTTTCCCACACAACCAGGAAGTTGGCAAATGATTTACTATTTTTTGTTGGTGTACATACCTAAAATGTACTCGATGATGTATTTACACGTTCCCAAAAATACAACTCTTAGCATACCTGCAAGAAGAACATAATTCTTGTCTTCTGTTTAATGTGCTCAAGTGTGGTTTTCAGATTATGTAGAATTTTTTAAATATGCAGATATTGCAACATGTTGTTTTTTTGTTGGGAGCATGCTATCAATTCTCAGTTTTTACTGTATATATATATATATATATATATATATATATATATACACATGTATATATATACATGTATATATATATATATATACATACATGTATATATATATACACTATAGAATCTCACATATCCTTCTACACCTTCACATTTTTGCAGCAGTCCATGTTTGACTTGCGACAAGGAGATGGAGGGATTAGCAAGGAAACCCTCTATATGATGGAACAAGGTAACAGTTAGAGCTATTTGTGCTCACAGAGACTTCACGTATTTACTCTTATGCATCTTATGTTGGTGTAAGTGTAAGTCTTGTTCAGTTCTCAAGTCTGAAAAGAAAGCAAATGTTAATGACCGGCACTGATGAGCGGAAAAATTTAAGTATTTTAGAGGATGATTCATTGGGGAATCTATTTTGTGTTCGAACCTTAGACTGGGTTCTACCAGTCATGAGGTCTGATTGCTTTTGAAACTCCTTTGGGTTGTATTGCCATCGTTGATCACTTCTACAGGCATTTGATTCAAGTTACTCCAGATGAATGTGAAGCAATAGCAAAAGGAATGTACTCTACCATGGTTTATTCAATACTACAAGTATATGCTAGCTGTTGCTAGCGATAAAAATTGTTTCCTAAACATCTTAGAAGAAAACTGGAGAGACTCTTTTATTTAAAAAAACACATGCAAGTTGCGAATACAGAGACAAACTAAACATTTGTTATAAGAAGTAGCTGGGGAAGTTAAACTTGTTGCCACATCTAAGCCTCAGTTCCAAATACTTGCCTTAGACACATTTATCCCTGACGAGATCAGGTGAAAGGTCAACCTTGAATGAAAAAGCCTTGACTAGTAGCCTAACCATGTAGTGTGGTAGAACTTCAAGTAATACTGTATAACTACTAACTACATCATATAGTACTGTATAACTACTAACTACATCATATAGTACTGTATAACTACTAACTACATCATATAGTACTGTATGACTACTAACTACATCATATAGTACTGTATGACTACTAACTACATCATATAGTACTGTATGACTACTAACTACATCATATAGTACTGTATGACTACTAACTACATCATATAGTACTGTATGACTACTAACTACATCATATAGTACTGTATAACTACTAATTACATCATATAGTACTGTATAACTACTAACTACATCATATAGTACTGTATAACTACTAACAACATCATATAGTACTGTATGACTACTAACTACATCATATAGTACTGTATAACTACTAACTACATCATATAGTACTGTATAACTACTAACTACATCATATAGTACTGTATAACTACTAATTACATCATATAGTACTGTATGACTACTAACTACATCATATAGTACTGTATGACTACGAACTACATCCTATAGTACTGTATAACTACTAACCACACCAAGTAGTACTATATGACTACTAACCACACCAAGTAGTACTGTGTGATTACTAGTTATACCAAGTATGTAGTACTATATGACTACTAGCTAACCTGATTAGTCGAAAAGGAATATTATATTAACTGCTCCGGTATGAAACTTTTGTAGCTAAATCATGGAATAACTAATTTAGGTGTGAAAGAAGAGATTTGTGATGCCATCTGTTAATTTTTAATATTGGCTAATAAGTTCAATATTGACTAGCTAATGATAACGAAGAATTTTTATGTGTAATTTACTTATAATGTAGTAGTGTACCAAAATACTTATGAATTATAATGTTCATGCTATAATATGAATAAAGATGTAAATTATAATGAAGAATATGGATGAACAATTCCTTTAAGCCAGGGAAGATTAATCGCTAGCGATTGTTGCAGATGCAGATGAGGTGGCTTGTGGCTTACATGAAAGCTTTCGAGAACTTGAAACTTTTTACCAACTTGCCAAGCCTCGAGCTATCTAAATGAACACTTTCCTTGTCTCTGTAACGGTCCGCACATGACCTGAGTTTTCTTTCTACCTTGTAGCGGAGAAGTTGAGGCTGCTGAAAGAACTGGCCAAGTCTGAGAGAAAGTACTGCGGTGACCTTTGGCAGCTGACACAGAACTATGGCAGGCTGCTGTATTCGACAGGTGCTCTCACTCACAGGGATGCCCTGTAAGTCTTGTTCACTTGGCCTACACATGTATCTGCTTAGTGAAAGATTTACTTGTTAACCTTTGTAGGATTACATCATGCTTTTTTAATCAAAGCTGGCATGGCTTTATTCGGAGTTGTTTTTCCCTGACTGCATAAAGTAAAAATTAAATGCTGCTTCAACTACAGCAGAAGCTCTGCTTGCAAATTAATTCATTCCAAAAGCCATTTCATAAATAGAAAATGTTGTGATTGGGACCAAATTTTGCTATATAAATCCCTAATTCATTCCAAGCTCACTCAAAAATCAACATAATATTTGTTTAAATTGGAAATAATGGTTAAAACATGCAACAAATACTGTACATGCTAGACTTGTATTACTGTATAATAAATAGCAAGAGCACACAACAAATACTGTACATGCTAGACTTGTATTACTGTATAATAAATAGCAAGAGCGCACAACAAATACTGTACATGCTAGACCTGTATTACTGTATAATAAATAGCAAGAGCACACAACAAATACTGTACATGCTAGACTTGTATTACTGTATAATAAATAGCAAGAGAGCACAACAAATACTGTACATGCTAGACTTGTATTACTGTATAATAAATAGAAAGAGCGCACAACAAATACTGTACATGCTAGACTTGTATTACTGTATAATAAATAGCAAGAGCGCACAACAAATACTGTACATGCTAGACTTGTATTACTGTATAATAAATAGCAAGAGCGCACAACAAATACTGTACATGCTAGACTTGTATTACTGTATAATAAATAGCAAGAGAGCACAACAAATACTGTACATGCTAGACTTGTATTACTGTATAATAAATAGAAAGAGAGCACAACAAATACTGTACATGCTAGACTTGTATTACTGTATAATAAATAGCAAGAGCGCACAACAAATACTGTACATGCTAGACTTGTATTACTGTATAATAAATAGCAAGAGCGCACAACAAATACTGTACATGCTAGACTTGTATTACTGTATAATAAATAGAAAGAGAGCACAACAAATACTGTACATGCTAGACTTGTATTACTGTATAATAAATAGCAAGAGCGCACAACAAATACTGTACACGCTAGACTTGTATTACTGTATAATAAATAGCAAGAGCGCACAACAAATACTGTACACGCTAGACTTGTATTACTGTATAATAAATATCAAGAGCGCACAACAAATACTGTACATGCTAGACTTGTATTACTGTATAATAAATAGCAAGAGCACAACAAATACTGTACATGCTAGACTTGTATTACTGTATAATAAATAGCAAGAGAGCACAACAAATACTGTACATGCTAGACTTGTATTACTGTATAATAAATAGCAAGAGAGCACAACAAATACTGCACATGCTAGACTTGTATTACTGTATAATAAATAGCAAGAGCGCACAACAAATACTGTACATGCTAGACTTGTATTACTGTACAATAAATAGAAAGAGCGCACAACAAATACTGTACATGCTAGACTTGTATTACTGTATAATAAATAGCGAGAGCGCACAACAAATACTGTACATGCTAGACTTGTATTACTGTATAATAAATAGCAAGAGCGCACAACAAATACTGTACATGCTAGACTTGTATTACTGTATAATAAATAGAAAAAGCGCACAACAAATACTGTACATGCTAGACTTGTATTACTGTATAATAAATAGCAAGAGAGCACAACAAATACTGTACATGCTAGACTTGTATTACTGTATAATAAATAGCAAGAGAGCACAACAAATACTGTACATGCTAGACTTGTATTACTGTATAATAAATATCAAGAGCGCACAACAAATACTGTACATGCTAGACTTGTATTACTGTATAATAAATAGCAAGAGCGCACAACAAATACTGTACATGCTAGACTTGTATTACTGTATAATAAATAGCAAGAGCGCACAACAAATACTGTACATGCTAGACTTGTATTACTGTATAATAAATAGCAAGAGCGCACAACAAATACTGCACATGCTAGACTTGTATTACTGTATAATAAATAGCAAGAGAGCACAACAAATACTGTACATGCTAGACTTGTATTACTGTATAATAAATAGCAAGAGAGCACAACGAATACTGTACATGCTAGACTTGTATTACTGTACAATAAATAGAAAGAGCGCACAACAAATACTGTACATGCTAGACTTGTATTACTGTATAATAAATAGCAAGAGAGCACAACAAATACTGTACATGCTAGACTTGTATTACTGTATAATAAATAGCAAGAGAGCACAACAAATACTGTACATGCTAGACTTGTATTACTGTATAATAAATAGCAAGAGAGCACAACAAATACTGTACATGCTAGACTTGTATTACTGTATAATAAATAGCAAGAGCGCACAACAAATACTGTACATGCTAGACTTGTATTACTGTATAATAAATAGCAAGAGAGCACAACATATACTGTACATGCTAGACTTGTATTACTGTATAATAAATAGCAAGAGCGCACAACGAATACTGCACATGCTAGACTTGTATTACTGTATAATAAATAGCAAGAGCGCACAACAAATACTGTACATGCTAGACTTGTATTACTGTATAATAAATAGCAAGAGCGCACAACAAATACTGTACATGCTAGACTTGTATTACTGTATAATAAATAGCAAGAGCGCACAACAAATACTGCACATGTTAGACTTGTATTACTGTATAATAAATAGCAAGAGAGCACAACAAATACTGTACATGCTAGACTTGTATTACTGTATAATAAATAGCAAGAGCGCACAACAAATACTGTACATGCTAGACTTGTATTACTGTATAATAAATAGCAAGAGCGCACAACAAATACTGTACATGCTAGACTTGTATTACTGTACAATAAATAGAAAGAGCGCACAACAAATACTGTACATGCTAGACTTGTATTACTGTATAATAAATAGCAAGAGCACAACAAATACTGTACATGCTAGACTTGTATTACTGTATAATAAATAGCAAGAGCGCACAACAAATACTGCACATGCTAGACTTGTATTACTGTACAATAAATAGAAAGAGCGCACAACAAATACTGTACATGCTAGACTTGTATTACTGTATAATAAATAGCAAGAGAGCACAACAAATACTGTACATGCTAGACTTGTATTACTGTATAATAAATAGCAAGAGCGCACAACAAATACTGTACATGCTAGACTTGTATTACTGTATAATAAATAGCAAGAGCACAACAAATACTGTACATGCTAGACTTGTATTACTGTACAATAAATAGCAAGAGCGCACAACAAATACTGCACATGCTAGACTTGTATTACTGTATAATAAATAGCAAGAGAGCACAACAAATACTGTACATGCTAGACTTGTATTACTGTATAATAAATAGCAAGAGCGCACAACAAATACTGTACATGCTAGACTTGTATTACTGTATAATAAATAGCAAGAGAGCACAACATATACTGTACATGCTAGACTTGTATTACTGTATAATAAATAGCAAGAGAGCACAACATATACTGTACATGCTAGACTTGTATTACTGTACAATAAATAGCAAGAGAGCACAACAAATACTGTACATGCTAGACTTGTATTACTGTATAATAAATAGCAAGAGAGCACAACGAATACTGTACATGCTAGACTTGTATTACTGTATAATAAATAGCAAGAGCGCACAACGAATACTGCACATGCTAGACTTGTATTACTGTATAATAAATAGCAAGAGCACACAACAAATACTGTACATGCTAGACTTGTATTACTGTATAATAAATAGCAAGAGCGCACAACAAATACTGCACATGCTAGACTTGTATTACTGTATAATAAATAGCAAGAGAGCACAACAAATACTGTACATGCTAGACTTGTATTACTGTATAATAAATAGCAAGAGCGCACAACAAATACTGCACATGCTAGACTTGTATTACTGTATAATAAATAGCAAGAGCGCACAACAAATACTGTACATGCTAGACTTGTATTACTGTATAATAAATAGAAAGAGCACACAACGAATACTGTACATGCTAGACTTGTATTACTGTATAATAAATAGCAAGAGAGCACAACAAATACTGTACATGCTAGACTTGTATTACTGTATAATAAATAGCAAGAGCGCACAACGAATACTGTACATGCTAGACTTGTATTACTGTATAATAAATAGCAAGAGAGCACAACAAATACTGTACATGCTAGACTTGTATTACTGTATAATAAATAGCAAGAGCGCACAACAAATACTGTACACGCTAGACTTGTATTACTGTATAATAAATAGCAAGAGCGCACAACATATACTGTACATGCTAGACTTGTATTACTGTATAATAAATAGAAAGAGCGCACAACAAATACTGTACATGCTAGACTTGTATTACTGTATAATAAATAGCAAGAGAGCACAACAAATACTGTACACGCTAGACTTGTATTACTGTATAATAAATAGCAAGAGAGCACAACAAATACTGTACATGCTAGACTTGTATTACTGTATAATAAATAGCAAGAGCACAACAAATACTGTACATGCTAGACTTGTATTACTGTATAATAAATAGCAAGAGCGCACAACAAATACTGCACATGCTAGACTTGTATTACTGTATAATAAATAGCAAGAGCGCACAACAAATACTGCACATGCTAGACTTGTATTACTGTACAATAAATAGAAAGAGAGCACAACAAATACTGTACATGCTAGACTTGTATTACTGTATAATAAATAGCAAGAGCGCACAACGAATACTGCACATGCTAGACTTGTATTACTGTATAATAAATAGCCAGAGAGCACAACAAATACTGTACATGCTAGACTTGTATTACTGTATAATAAATAGCAAGAGCGCACAACAAATACTGTACATGCTAGACTTGTATTACTGTACAATAAATAGAAAGAGCGCACAACAAATACTGTACATGCTAGACTTGTATTACTGTATAATAAATAGCAAGAGCGCACAACAAATACTGTACATGCTAGACTTGTATTACTGTATAATAAATAGCAAGAGAGCACAACAAATACTGTACATGCTAGACTTGTATTACTGTATAATAAATAGCAAGAGCACAACAAATACTGTACATGCTAGACTTGTATTACTGTATAATAAATAGCAAGAGCGCACAACGAATACTGTACATGCTAGACCTGTATTACTGTATAATAAATAGCAAGAGCGCACAACAAATACTGTACATGCTAGACTTGTATTACTGTATAATAAATAGCAAGAGCGCACAACAAATACTGTACATGCTAGACTTGTATTACTGTACAATAAATAGAAAGAGCGCACAACAAATACTGTACATGCTAGACTTGTATTACTGTATAATAAATAGCAAGAGCGCACAACAAATACTGTACATGCTAGACTTGTATTACTGTATAATAAATAGCAAGAGAGCACAACAAATACTGTACATGCTAGACTTGTATTACTGTATAATAAATAGCAAGAGAGCACAACGAATACTGCACATGCTAGACTTGTATTACTGTATAATAAATAGCAAGAGAGCACAACAAATACTGTACATGCTAGACTTGTATTACTGTATAATAAATAGCAAGAGCGCACAACGAATACTGTACATGCTAGACTTGTATTACTGTATAATAAATAGCAAGAGCGCACAACAAATACTGTACATGCTAGACTTGTATTACTGTATAATAAATAGCAAGAGCACAACAAATACTGTACATGCTAGACTTGTATTACTGTATAATAAATAGCAAGAGAGCACAACAAATACTGTACATGCTAGACTTGTATTACTGTATAATAAATAGCAAGAGCGCACAACAAATACTGTACATGCTAGACTTGTATTACTGTATAATAAATAGCAAGAGCACAACAAATACTGTACATGCTAGACTTGTATTACTGTATAATAAATAGCAAGAGCGCACAACAAATACTGTACATGCTAGACTTGTATTACTGTATAATAAATAGCAAGAGCGCACAACAAATACTGTACATGCTAGACTTGTATTACTGTATAATAAATAGCAAGAGCACAACAAATACTGTACATGCTAGACTTGTATTACTGTATAATAAATATCAAGAGCGCACAACAAATACTGTACATGCTAGACTTGTATTACTGTATAATAAATAGCAAGAGAGCACAACGAATACTGCACATGCTAGACTTGTATTACTGTATAATAAATAGCAAGAGCGCACAACAAATACTGTACATGCTAGACTTGTATTACTGTATAATAAATAGCAAGAGAGCACAACAAATACTGTACATGCTAGACTTGTATTACTGTATAATAAATATCAAGAGCGCACAACAAATACTGTACATGCTAGACTTGTATTACTGTATAATAAATAGCAAGAGAGCACAACAAATACTGTACATGCTAGACTTGTATTACTGTATAATAAATAGCAAGAGCGCACAACAAATACTGTACATGCTAGACTTGTATTACTGTATAATAAATAGCAAGAGAGCACAACAAATACTGTACATGCTAGACTTGTATTACTGTATAATAAATATCAAGAGCGCACAACAAATACTGTACATGCTAGACTTGTATTACTGTATAATAAATAGCAAGAGCGCACAACAAATACTGTACATGCTAGACTTGTATTACTGTATAATAAATAGCAAGAGAGCACAACGAATACTGCACATGCTAGACTTGTATTACTGTATAATAAATAGCAAGAGAGCACAACAAATACTGTACACGCTAGACTTGTATTACTGTATAATAAATAGCAAGAGAGCACAACAAATACTGTACATGCTAGACTTGTATTACTGTATAATAAATATCAAGAGCACACAACAAATACTGCACATGCTAGACTTGTATTACTGTATAATAAATAGCAAGAGAGCACAACAAATACTGTACACGCTAGACTTGTATTACTGTATAATAAATAGCAAGAGTGCACAACAAATACTGTACATGCTAGACTTGTATTACTGTATAATAAATATCAAGAGCGCACAACAAATACTGTACATGCTAGACTTGTATTACTGTATAATAAATAGCAAGAGCGCACAACAAATACTGTACATGCTAGACTTGTATTACTGTATAATAAATAGCAAGAGCGCACAACAAATACTGTACATGCTAGACTTGTATTACTGTATAATAAATAGCAAGAGCGCACAACAAATACTGTACATGCTAGACTTGTATTACTGTACAATAAATAGCAAGAGCGCACAACAAATACTGCACATGCTAGACTTGTATTACTGTATAATAAATAGCAAGAGAGCACAACAAATACTGTACATGCTAGACTTGTATTACTGTATAATAAATAGCAAGAGAGCACAACATATACTGTACATGCTAGACTTGTATTACTGTATAATAAATAGCAAGAGCGCACAACGAATACTGCACATGCTAGACTTGTATTACTGTATAATAAATAGCAAGAGCACACAACAAATACTGTACATGCTAGACTTGTATTACTGTATAATAAATAGCAAGAGAGCACAACAAATACTGTACATGCTAGACTTGTATTACTGTATAATAAATAGCAAGAGCGCACAACGAATACTGCACATGCTAGACTTGTATTACTGTACAATAAATAGAAAGAGCGCACAACAAATACTGTACATGCTAGACTTGTATTACTGTATAATAAATAGCAAGAGCACAACAAATACTGTACATGCTAGACTTGTATTACTGTACAATAAATAGCAAGAGCGCACAACAAATACTGCACATGCTAGACTTGTATTACTGTATAATAAATAGCAAGAGAGCACAACAAATACTGTACATGCTAGACTTGTATTACTGTATAATAAATAGCAAGAGAGCACAACATATACTGTACATGCTAGACTTGTATTACTGTATAATAAATAGCAAGAGCGCACAACATATACTGTACATGCTAGACTTGTATTACTGTATAATAAATAGCAAGAGAGCACAACAAATACTGTACATGCTAGACTTGTATTACTGTACAATAAATAGAAAGAGCGCACAACAAATACTGTACATGCTAGACTTGTATTACTGTACAATAAATAGCAAGAGCGCACAACAAATACTGCACATGCTAGACTTGTATTACTGTATAATAAATAGCAAGAGAGCACAACAAATACTGTACATGCTAGACTTGTATTACTGTATAATAAATAGCAAGAGAGCACAACAAATACTGTACATGCTAGACTTGTATTACTGTATAATAAATAGAAAGAGAGCACAACATATACTGTACATGCTAGACTTGTATTACTGTATAATAAATAGCAAGAGCGCACAACGAATACTGCACATGCTAGACTTGTATTACTGTATAATAAATAGCAAGAGCGCACAACAAATACTGTACATGCTAGACTTGTATTACTGTATAATAAATAGCAAGAGCGCACAACATATACTGTACATGCTAGACTTGTATTACTGTATAATAAATAGCAAGAGAGCACAACAAATACTGCACATGCTAGACTTGTATTACTGTATAATAAATAGCAAGAGCGCACAACAAATACTGTACATGCTAGACTTGTATTACTGTATAATAAATAGCAAGAGCGCACAACAAATACTGTACATGCTAGACTTGTATTACTGTATAATAAATAGCAAGAGCGCACAACAAATACTGTACATGCTAGACTTGTATTACTGTATAATAAATAGCAAGAGAGCACAACAAATACTGTACATGCTAGACTTGTATTACTGTATAATAAATAGCAAGAGCGCACAACAAATACTGTACATGCTAGACTTGTATTACTGTATAATAAATAGCGAGAGAGCACAACAAATACTGTACATGCTAGACTTGTATTACTGTATAATAAATAGAAAGAGCGCACAACAAATACTGTACATGCTAGACTTGTATTACTGTATAATAAATAGCAAGAGCGCACAACATATACTGTACATGCTAGACTTGTATTACTGTATAATAAATAGCAAGAGCGCACAACAAAAGAGGAATGAATAGGAATAATGAGCAACCGCTATGAGTGGTACGTTTATTTACCTTTGGCGTTGGCTGACTAGACTAAGTGAAAAATGCGGGGGTTGGAATGATGACATTCAGAGGAGGTGGGAGAAAGCGGCAAATGGTTGACAAAAACATAATGTACGAAGGAAACACTTGTAATTTACTGACTTTTGCTAGCGTTGAGCGTACTCATGGGAGACAAACGAGCCAACAGATATGAAAGAAACCAATGGGAAAAATAGCAATCAGACCACCTTTCATATGTCGGAGCCATATTTTTTTGGAAAGACATCTCATAACTTGAAAATTTCATATGTAGTCTTTCGTAAGTCGAGTAGTTTTTACTGTACATGGCTACATTCTACTTTCACATGACCTCTAGATTTACTGTACATGGCTACAATCTACTTTCCCATGACCTCTATATTTACCGTACATGGCTACAATCTACTTTCCCTTGACCTCTAGATCTACTGTACTTGGCTACAATCTACTTTCCCATGACCTCTAGATTTACGCAGATCAAAAAAAGTCTGAGTGTTTTATCTGAGTTGTATTACTCTATAACTTTGTTGCCTTTAGCCCATTTCAACACTGCAGCCGTTTGCCAGTACCAGCACCCGGATGATATGTTTAATCAAAGGCTAATCTTAGAGAGCAATGTGTAAACAATTCGATTTCTAGAAGCTTCCTTTTCTTCTCAGATTTTAAATGTTTATTACGTAAGATAAGTTTTATGTTTGTAAAAAAGTATCGTTTCAGTTTATTTACGCTGAGTAAGTTCCTTTTAGCCTAATATCCTACCATGGCAGCAGATGTGAAGGGGTGTTCTCAATTTTATCCGATGAACTAAATATGTTTTCTCTTTACAGCCAGCTCTTCCCAGGTCACCTCTCAGAGATGTACCAGCTCCACAGCTCCTTTCTCAGGTCACTAAACAAGAAGATAGCAGTATGGAAGCTGAATGATACCTGTTGCTATGGCAACATTCTATCAAAGTTAACTAACAACACCAGGGTATTTCACACCACTGTTTTTGCTTTATTTTATGGCCTTTAAATACATTGGCTAGGTGCATATGAAATGTTCTTTATTTATTGTTTACTTTCTGCTGGATGTTACTACTTGCTACCTATTCCGAACTACTGAACTTAGACAGTGAGTTTGGAAAAAAATTACCTAGCCTAAGTTATTATTATTATTACAAGTTCGGATCTCGTACGACACAATCTTTTTCCCCAATCTCCACCCATGGCTCTGGACAGACAGACTAAGCCGGATGTCCCGAGTTCACATCCTGTACAGTGCAATCTTTTTGTCACCCTCCAACTGTGGCTTTGGACAGACAGACAGAACTCTTATTATAACAAATATTTTAAAGTTTGACTTTTTTCAGCTAAAATAGTGACAGGTGATGTTGTCAATGCTTTCAGGTAGACATGTTCGCTCTTTATAAAGACTACATTGAGAGATTCCCTGGTTCTGCACGAATCCTCAGCAACGCATCACGGGACTCCCCTCTTCTCCACCGAGTTCTCAACAAGTCCAAGTTACAAGGTGGAGGCGTCGGCAGCTCGAAGGACCTCATGCAGTTGCTTGTTCAGCCCATAAAGATGCTTCCTTTGTATCTCTCTTTTTTGAAGGTAATCCCTATCGTCCTGACCGGGCTGGTAATTGATCGGCAATATGTTTGAGCCCCATTTGCAAGCTGCCCATGTTACAAGCTGTTCTAGACATGACCTTGTGTGTATCTCAGCAACTGCATAGATACTTTACAGTGGTTGCTAGTTGCTTCGTTCTAGCAGTTTCTTTTATAGTAAGATATTATGATATTCTCTATAGTATTAACACACTTCTTGTTGTTTGATGCAGAAGCAAATATTTGAATGTGGTCAATCTAAATTTATACCTAAATGCACGGGTGTTAAAAATCCGCTTATCAACTGTAAGCTTCTAAGCACAAATTACGCAGTACCAGACTGCCAGCGGTGACACTCCAAACCTCCCCTTATGTCACTCCTACTCCACCTGTACGTTTTCCCAAAAAACACCGTAGTGCCAGACTACTCCAGTATAGTTTACTCACGAGTCACCAAGACTCAGACAGCGCTGAAATATCCTCGAGATGTGACACAACACACGAAGAGCACAAGAGTCACGAGCTACGCGAACGGAGCTCTGATTCACAATGACAACATGGCCAATGCCGCTCGTCCGGTGGCGCATGCCCATGAACCCTTCCGAGCTACCGTCGAGCACCACGTGACTACTAACTCATATAAACAGTGGCAGGGGATGTAGTTGCCTGCTACTTGCCATTAACCTGACACATCGCCAAAGGCTAATTTGAGTAAGCTGGTCCAGTTGCTAAACTTACTAATAAGAGCCGTGAGAACCAGCATATAATAATGCTACGCCATACGAAGAGCGGTATGCATATTTTCTTCCACATAGCCGCATATATCGCCCAATAAACCTGTCAATCTCGCATAGCTTAATTGGTAAGATATTTGCTTGGCAAACGGGACATTTCAAAATGAAATTTTCTGTGATACGGATTCTTCATTCTAATATTTTATTAGCTATAGCTGGACAAACCGAATTACACACACACGCACACACACAAACTTTGAGATTTATATATAGTTACAAATTATTGTCATCTGTAGTGGGCTAATTATATTTATATTATCAGTCAGTCACTGGATAATGCCGCAAAAGGAATTTTTGAATACTTTTATACATCGTAAAAGATCTATTGGTTTTAGTTTCATGAAAGCATTTAACAAAGCGGTGAGGAAGAACATCATTCATTTGAGTTGCGTTACCCGCATGCTGTCATTAACAGCGATGTGAAGTATTCCCAGCCAAATCAAACAACATGGTGATTATACATTTTCAGTTACTGAGCCTGTCATCTGCTAAATACCATTGGTAAAAAAATCATTGTCAATGCGTTAGTTTCTACCGAATCATTCAACATGGTATATTTCTATCGGCACCAGGTATTTTCCTCCATGCTGAATTGAAAGATTTCTAGCATATGATATATATTCTAAAAATATTAATTATATAATGGCTCCAGCATTTTGAATCTTTTGCTCTTTGCCTAACCTTAACGAGCTTCAATAGTATATCTAGCTTTTTTTAGATAAAGACTAAAGATTCCTGATCAAAGAAGATTCGTTAGGATGTTAGAATTTTCAAGAATTAGCGAAACAAAACATATTTGCGCGTGTTATTCTAATGCTTTGCAACTCAAATTTACAGTTGCTTCACTATGCTGGGTTTGGTTGAAAAACCCCATATATATATATGCTTCCTTCATATGATAACTTTCTGTGTTTTGTGATTCTGCTCAAAACTTCAAAAAGAATGAAAATATTGTTTTTATCTGAAGGCTCGTAGCCGGATGATTGTAGCGATCTATTAACACGTTACTACTAGCGCTCTCTGCGCTTGTCTTTTTATAAAAACCGCTTATCAAAAACGCTTTATGCAGCTTTAGCCAAAGCTGTCTCACAAAGTTTGTGAGTGTTGAAGAAATCATTCATTGGATTAACCCGGAAAGGTTGAAATATTAGATAGGGAGAGATTTAGCCGGTCAATTGTGTGTGAGCAGTTCCTTGAAGATCAAGTGTGAAGCCTGGTTAGTAGATGCAGTGTGTATTATTTAACAGTACTAGTAATAACTCTGTGATCTTGGCTAGACATGTCTGAGTCCAGTTGTAGAGAGCAATATAAGATTGGATGTCATTCCTGTTCCCACTAGTGGCCTTTTAAGTAACTGAACCCCAATCTGTTGTTTGTAAGTCGGGTGTTCTAGACCGCTAAACCATAGTGAGTAGGGATTGATCAACTAGTCAACAATCGCTCACCAAAGGCGTTTGAATAAAAACAAGGAGCAAGTTTGCTTATACACAATAACCAGTGCATTTTATTTCGCAGGAAGCCCTCTACTATACAGGTGTGGAAAACTCCGATAGATGCTACTTACAGTCTAGTGCCGACTCTCTTGATAGGTTTCTGAGAGGGAACCAAAAGTCCATAAATACTTGCTTTAAGCTGTCAGATGCTTACCTGGCTGGTTCTCACAAGTCAAGAGACCTCGGAGGCAGGTCACGCCAGTACGTAGCCCTTCACACTTCCCGTTAGATAGTTTATGCTGGCAGCACTCGAGGGGTTTCGCAGATCTTAAAAGCATTAACATCATTTTTTGTCCATGGTTGTAACTACTTGTTACTGAAGTTACTTTCTCCTGTGTTTTATTTCCTAAATTACTATGTCAAAGCAGTAATTTTACGGAACGTACCTCTAATGCTGTTCCGAGCTGGATGAAGTTTCATAAAAGTTATCCTCCCTTTAATTCTTATCAAAACTGCAAGCATGTTTAATAATAACACATATTTATTTCACTCAGTGTTATCTCCCTTATATCCGATAATACCTACACTTGCAGTGGGAGTGTCATCTAGCTCATTTAGAGTTATCTTCTCTTTTTGCCAAATGATACTCGTACTATGTGTCTGTAGAGGTAGTGTGTCTGGCTCAACTAGAGGATCCAATGCTGACAGCGGTATTGAATCCCACACCGACTCGCCTAGAACTCGGCGTTCGCGCAGACCCCACACTAAAGCTTCAGGATCTGTCGACCAATCAGCATACAAGCGCTATGGGCTGCTGCCTAAGCCTGACCCATATAACCACAACACGAGTTGGAGTGCTTATTTCCATGGAAAAGATGCCAGTGGTAGGAGTTTGCAGCGTTACAATAGCTTGAGATGTGTGCACCCAAGAGACTTGCCTTTTTATGAAAATGTTGATAAAATGAGAAGAGGACATTCTGATGGTAGGTACCAGTTTATATATCATGCATTTTTGTCATTTAGCTTGTCCTGTTCTCAACCTGTCTTTTGGTTACGCGATGTTTTCTATTTTGACTTATAGGATTATTTTTACGAGCCTTGAGGCCAAATTCTATCTGAGGCTTTGATTCAGTGGTTCCCTACTAGTATGTGAACATGGCTTTTGTCTCTATAGCAACATTTCTCACAACAGCATTTCCTCTCACTCTCTGAGAGGCAGATTGCTGCCATGTTAAAGCAAGAATGTTATAGGTTCATAGTTCATAAGTTCCTGAAGTTAATCTTGCATTTACTTTTTGCTCAGCTGTACTCTCACGCAGACCTTTTTCCTGCTGCCGGTGTAGTATTCTGTGTAGAAAAATATTTAGTGGAGATCGATAATTATAAGGGTCATACCATTACTAGATCATATAAAGTAGGAAAATTTTGTTCTGTTTGCATAGTATTTATGTATTTATTCATCAGTCTGCTGGTTTTGTAGGTTTAAAAATTTCAATAATTAAAATTAGCAATAATAGACAAAAACCTTGTGATACGCAGCTGGAGAGCTTAGGCTAGACAACTTAGGCTAGAGAACTTAGGCTAGAGAACTGCAGCTGGAGAGCTTTGGCTAATGAATTTAGGCTAGAAAACTTCGGCTAAAGAACTTTGTGTGCGCATAGGTCTCGCTTTCCCTCTGCTTCACAAGGTGTTGCATAACCATTGTTCTACTATCACTATGTTTTCATGAGGCACATGATGCGCAAATTTGAGCTAATCCGCAAGTTATCCGCATCATGAAAATGGCATTAATCCGCAAACTAAACGAGTTTTGCGACTCGCAAAACTTGATCGAATCCATCATGCTTGCGAATAAGGGAAACAGCGCTTGCGAATAAGGGAAACAGCGCTTGCGAATAAGGGAAACAGCGCTTGTGAATAAGGGAAACAGCGCTTGCGAATGAAAATGAACTTGCGCAAGCTATTTACTTTTAAATATTTTCAATACTCCAGTCTTCCTTTCTCAATCGATTTTCACGTATTTGTGTCACTAACACGTGCATCGCTAATTATAAACTTAAAGCGTACAGTTTCTTACCTTTTTTCAACAAGGTGCCGGAATCAATCCACATCATGTGAATGTCCATAGAAACTCTTAATTCACAGGGTAACACAACTCCAGATCCGCATGATGCCCATCATAGAAACATAGCGCATAATGCCCTACGGAAACCTGATCTCCTAGTCGACACGGCGTAGCGATTCAGCGCTGGTGCATTTAGGTGTCACTACATCATTGCTGTATAGAAACTTATTATAATTCTCTCTAACATGTACCCTACTGGCTAACATAATCAGTGAATGCCAGACTTGTACATACGTAGTACATCTGAGTAAGAAATAGGGTTTTATATTTTCTCAAGCAGCTAAGACGAAATCAAGAACGCCAACTGGCAAGCAGAGGGAACAGAACAGAAGTAACCGAGTTCAAAGTTCAATTGACGATGAAGCATACCCAGGCATGTTTTGATCTAATGTAGCTCACTATTGCACTGTAGTTTGGCTCTGAGCTTACACACTGAAATAAGTAGACATGCTCTATGTGAAAATGTGAGATTGATATATTTCTGGTACATTATCAGCACTCTGCTTCACCTGATAAGGCTGTTATTGAATCGTAGGCAGTGGCATGCGGACAGCTTGACCTCAGCATAGTGACTTGACAATGGAGTACTGAACATTGTTCAAAATTTGGAGATGTGTGAATGTTTTTATGCTTCTGACTTTTTTCCTTCCCTTATGTAAGGGTTTGGCAACCGGTTTAACCAAAGTTGTTTGATTACCTATGAACTGCTTGCATTTTAAAAACGCTAAAGACCCAAGATTGGTTCTTTTCATAACTTTTTAAAACACTTCATCATAACTTTGCTTATATATTTTGCTCTTTAAAAAGTAACATCGATAGATATGAACATTATTGTCAGAGGTCAAGGTCATTCAAAGTAAATTAGACTATGAGATACCAAAAGAAATGTAGGCCTAAAGTAAATTCCGCGTACTGGAAAAGAAAGCACTTTTTACATAACACTGTTCTATAATGTAGATTAACAAAGTGTTGGTGTTTAATGTAAGATGTAGTGGTGTTTCTAGGGATTGTAGGAATGTAATGGATGGTCAGGCGGATTGGAGATGCAATTTGAATATTCTAGACATCAAATATCTAATAACACATTTAGATCATCAGTATTAAGGGCATTTAGACGCTGATTGTGACTGTCCATACCAGGTAGCATAACCCTAAAATATAAGTTTTCAAAGTGCTTTGATTCTTTTTATCAGTCATTGATACAAAGTTATACCAGCTTGAAGCAGCATTGGCCAAAATGGCCAATTTACGATTCTAGTAAGAGTGATATGTCTTTTGGTTTTACATTTTACATTTGGTTTTTTATTTCTAGTTTTAGAGATGAAGGAAGCAAGTTATTCATCTATTATCTCATTCAAACTCTGCTGTATAATTGCATCGTGACATTTCTGGCTGATGGCCTTGTTTTTCTACTATAAAATACGGAGATATCTTGAGATTGGAGAGATATAAGCTTTCATCTTACAAATTTCCTCATATACAATTGGACAAGATTGTCACCACATATATTTTCTACCATTGCTGGTTCAATCAATGGTTCTACCATTGCTGGATCAAGACAATGGTTGCTCAAACAGTGTTACAAGATAACCGATAGGCTTTCTTTACTCTCAAGTGTCCATCAATGCTGAATGGCGATTGGCCAAATATATACATAAACTACTGTACCAAATACATGTACATGTATATTTCACTTTTCAAGAACTTCTGAACACACCTGGCTAGTGGGATCATGGCTCATCATTTTATTTTACAAATTTTAGATAACTGTTTACTCACCTTTCAAGGCCAAATCTACCGTAAAACCTCTAATAGAGGTTATTAGATTAAAGGTTAGAGGTTTTACTGTATGTCTCTCTAGCCTTCAATGAGCTGGGATAGAGGAACAGAACAGAAAAAAGATTTCTCTGAACAACAAATTGTCATACAAAAATCAATTAGACTCAGCTCTCTATATTCGGATGTTAATCACTAATTCTTCAGCCGTCCTTATAGATTGCACCCCTCACTTTACAGACATACAGTACAATGATGCAATAAAACGACTTGGCCACTCTACAACATATGGGGTGGGTCCACACAGCCCCAACCTCCAAGCAGCAAAAGTGAGATTCAAGACACCTGTCGCTGAAACCAAAACATTGCGGAGAGCACCGTCACAGGTTTGTGAAGATTTCTGCTTAATTTTATGTTCTATTTCAGGCAAGTGGTACACGTACCTGAAGGCTCAGCAGTTATTTTGTAACATTTCATCTTCACAGGTGACTGTAAAAAACCTTTCATTTTTATTAATTTATTATTATTAATGTAGTTATTGATATTTTTTCGAAATTACTTTCTCTTCAGCAAGATTGAGACAGGAAGCAATGATACAAATCTATCAAATTCCACGGTTTTAAAATAGCAAATTATCAACTAACTTTATTTAACGTTATTAACTTTGACTAGCTATATTTGCAAACTAGATGTTTTACTTAGTACAATGGCCTACTGGGGTAGCTTTTTTTTACTAGGGAAGTACATCCGCTGAGGATGTACTTCCTTAGTATGATGTAGCAAGGATGTACGAATTCAAACCATAATCTTGATGAACCAAAACAGCTGGCAGGAATTAGCTAATATTTAAAACAAGTTTGACCAAAGTATGTACATAGATTGCCTAGCTATGTGTTTGAGATTGTTAGGATTCAGGATTGTTTGCTCCTGGCAATTCAGTACAGCTTTAGAATCCACTTTCAATCTTAGCAGCTAGAAACCATTTGTGTTTGTATTGAAAACGCATAAATGGTGATTCAGTTAGCTATACTGTGGGGCCATCTTTGCGGATAGCATCCTAATAGCTGATTGTTTAGATGTTGCCATGACAACATGGGAAATAATTTACATATTGTTTTTCAGAGAATCTCTGATGGTAAAAAGACATCTTTTACTCATTCAATCAAGGGGCTTTTCTCTAAGAAGTAGACCTGCTTAGCATGAAGTTATAATGAAAAGAAGCCAACACCACGAGTCATACGCATCAGCAGCGCAAAAATTACAGTTCAACCTCTGTTTCTGGTTTCTTGAATTGAACTTTTGAACTGATTGTAAGAAGTCTGTTCATGAAGCATTTAGTTCAAACTAATTGTTCCACTAAGAATAATGAAAATAATTTTGATATATCTGAAGGATAAAAAGCTACCTTTTAATAGTGTTTTCCTTCTGTAATCGCAACCTTTAAGCTGTGTAAAAGGTACCGAATTTATCATAAATTCTATTTTATTAAAGATGGTTAGGCTGTGAATGTTTGTCACAATTCATACCCTATCCTCGTTTCCTTAGAACTTTGTGTCAAATTAAAAGAAATGCAGCAGACTGTTTCATTTTAATAGAAGATATCACAATCCAGATTGTGTTAATAAACATTCTAGCAGTTTTCACATATAAAAAATTGAAGGCTTGGGATGCTGTCGAGTTTTTTCAGCTTCAGGTTTTTAATTTGTTTTTGTCGGAAAAATAAAACTTTCATTTCTTGTTCACAATTTTGTCTTAAGATCTGAGGCATTAAAAACCGAGGTGAGACTATAACTATGTGTTTTACATAACTCTATACTTGATAGAGACTGGAGTTTGCTTAACTTTAGCTCAAGTCTCATCTGCTTTTTCCAACTCTTAAACATTTTTTCATACTGTTTTGTTAGAATTTCGTTGTACATGTATTTATTTTTGGCACACTATCAAATATTCAGTAAGTTTGCATGAAAACAACTATCTATCATATAGCTAAATATACTGGAGCACTATTTTCACTCAGCTAAAGCTATGACAATCGAAGCTGTAAGAGGCAGCGTGTTATATTTGCAAAACATCTCTATGCTTACGTCAGCATATGTATGCTACCTTTATTGAACCTTCATAACAACCATGTCACACAGCAATAAATAACTAGTACCGGCGGAATGCTTAAGCCACGAATATTTCATTTTTATGAGTTTTGAAATTAGTTTCCAGCAGCAAGATAGTACCAGTTCTCTGACATCTACATGTTCATATCTAGAAGTCCTGTCTAGTGTCCATCTGTTAAAGCAATTCAGGTCATACAAACTGTAACGTAATGTTAACTGAACATTATTGATAAAGAACGGACAAATCAGACAAGCCCTACCTTATGTATGACACCATGTCAGCAGCTAAAGCTCATTGGCATCTGCATGTGTGTATTATTTTGCCAGCAAGATAGAATGCTGGAACCATAACATCGATTTAAATGAAACAGTCATAAAATGAAAGAAAAATTAATTAGGTAATTTACACACAAATCTTTAATGTGAGTGTTGGTCTGGCCAAGTTGAATTCATCTTTGCGATAGACATCTTATAAAATATAGACCGAGATTCGAAAATACTGAGAGAGAGAGCACTACAGCCTCACTAGCTACAGCCAAGATTTGAGATGTGAATTGAGATGCTGCCCATTGTGGAACTCCTGCATTCTCCCCTTGAGTGGCCCTTGATTAGGTGAACCTACATGACAAGCACATAACCATAATGCCGAACTTACATGATAAGCGTATAGCTGTTTACACTGTACCTACATGATAAGCCCATAGCTGTAACACTGTATCTACATGATAAGCACATAGCTGTAACGCTTGTCAAAAATGATTTTGACGAGATTAGCCTAAGAAGTAAGTCACATCATTCCTTATAAAGGGAGAAATATTATCTACAAGGTTTGCAATTGCTATTGTTTAGCACTTGCCATATTTTATGCAGCTCTGGCGGTCTTGGCTTGGACTAAAAACAATTTGGGAGAATAACTACCAGAAAGCAAGATTACTAAAAGTTATAAAAAGTCAGCTCAAGAAAAGTTAACATTTTTAAGCTCGACTTTTGCAGCCAGTCTTAATCTGCCAAATGGACTTAAGTCAGTCTCCAGTACTGGTCAAGGGGACGAAATTTCAGGCAAACTGCCGAGTTATGCTTAGCTGACTTTGGACTATTGATTCAATGCCGAATTTTATCGAAAATAAACTCGTAAGGACTGAGACTTGTACTTATTGTGAGGTAACGTTACGTATCCTGGGAATATCACAGCCTGAAAAAGTTGCGTAAACTCATCTAGCTGGCTTGTCATGACATTAAAGAGATATAAATCATTGAGCGTGTCACATAAAAGCGATACTCAATACAGCGGTACCTTGAGATACGATTGCTCCGACATATGATGTATGTGAGATACGATAAAATTTCTAATAGTTTCGTTCTGACTAATGACGAAAAATTTGAGATACGAATTGATTATCGCCGTGAGTGCAGCTAGGGGGAGCAGTGCGTTCGCTGAACCTGATTGGTTGTCGAGGCTAAAGACAAAGGTAATGACAAGAAAAAGATACCGATGGAAAATAAGTGTGAAATTATAGCGAAGCATGAGCTTGGTGTTTGTATCATCAACACGACAAATAAACATGGCCGCAATCCTTCTACATTATTTTAGCAATGTTTCCATTTGTTTGTTTAGTATTAAGTGTGTATAAATAAAAAGAGAACATTTATCTCTGCCACCCCTCCTCCCTCCTCGAGGCAGCACCTCAGCTGTCACTATGGTAAGTACGATACAGTAAAACCTCTTTTTCAATGATTTTATCGACATTTATCATACATGAATATGTCAGTTTATCATTATGTGTGTTATTACTAATTTATTTATATAAAAATTGCGATATTATATGTTATTTACCTGTATTTTGTGGTGGTTTCATATCGTTGGAACACATTAATACATATTACATTATTTCAAATAGAAAGAATTGCTTTGGGATACCATTTTTCACATACAACGACGGTTATAGAATGAATTAAATTTGTATCTCAAGGTACCACTGTATTCCATTAGACTCAAATGGCTAGTCCATTTTCTACTTTAATAGCCATTTATTTTTATCAGCCTAATAATATGTATAATTGAATTAAATGACAGATCTTTCCATCCTTTAGAGGAAAACTTGAGTTAGCCTCAGCTTCAATAAATTGATGTTCATCTTCAGGACACAAATTTCATTCAATGAAATCTGTTATGATGATTAGCCGATTTAGTTTTGAATAATGAAGTTTCATCCAGTCATCTTGAACAAACAGACAAGTAGAAGTTACTCACTCGCGTGACGAGCCCAGCTCATCGGATGCTTGGCATATGATTTCCTTTTAGAAAAAGAACTCGACAACTTCTTTGCTTGCTTCTTGCTGATGATAGTCTTACAGACCAAGATGGCAATGATAGCGACAGCAATGATCTTGAGATGATATCCGTACTCTGAAAGACCATGGAAAGTACATCTTCTCGTGTGTTGTAATGTAGGTGACAAACAAACCGGTAAAACAGGAGGTGTTATGAATGTTGACTCTACCCAAAAAGTTGGTGAAAGCAAGTCTGAACTGTGAACAGAGAAATATTCAACACTGGTTGCAAGTTGAGTACTTACTCATGTTAGCTGGTAGCAAGGTAGTCTACTCTGTAGGAGGTCAAACAGGAATATAACAGTTAGGGAGGGTTTAGATATATGCTAATTTCCTTTTCCACCCATCTAATGCTTCCAGCCAATTCCATGAATAATTTTGCATAATTACCTATAAAAATATGCGAGCATAATAACATAGCACTAAGCAAGGGCTACTCATTGCAATGTCTTGGCACTAAAGCTATTCATTGATATGGGTTGGCGCTAAGGCTATTCATAGTAATGAATTGGGACTAAGGCTATCGATAGATATGGCTTGGCGCTAAAGCTATTCATAGATATGGCTTGACTAGAATATAATTGGCAGCGCACAGTTTGTCATGAAATCTCAATCGCTTTTTACTGTCATAATACTCACCTCATTGCTTAAATATAATATACAGCTAATTGTAGTGAGCAGTGGGCAGGGCATGAAGGGGTTGTGCAAACTGCTTTCAAAACATTCTGGTAAAAGGACTAACTGGAGTATTTTGAATGGAAAATCAGAAACTAGCCCACCTGATAAACTTCTATAAGGAGAAATATGGACTCAGACTGTTCATGCTCAAAAAACCTCCATTCATAAAGCAACATTTACTTGAGGCCCTCAACCCTGATCCTCAACCAGGGTCATCACGTTAAACCCTCACCCAATATCCTCATCAAAAATCCTTACTATAAACCTTAATCCAAGATCCTAAATTTTTCCACCCAAAACTAATACAAACAGCTGTGTAGAGTGCACATGCCAACTATGCAATGATTGATTACAAGAGACAATTTGCACTAGCACAAGTATCCATTTATAAGATGTTTCAGCCAAAACTAATAAGTGCAGCCTGTGTAACTTCACACGAGTAACAACCAGAACCTAAATAATAACTAATGCTGTCTCCTTCCTGAGGTCAAATCTTTTGCACTGATAAACACTGTATGCTGGAGATCTAAGTGCACCAGCTTGGCATGAATGTATTGAGTATTGTTAGAAAAAACTGGAGGCACATACAGCTCGGGTTAAGAATACACCATAAGATCTCTTAGCCACTGGTACCAAATCTGTGGCAAGGCATTCCTGATCCCGCCCATCTAATAATCACAACAATGAGGCTACTTGTAAAGAGGCTAATCATCAGAGTTGCAGATTGCATTATTCATGTGATGACAACTCCTTCCTAAAGCCAATTATTATCAGAACAGTTTTAGATATACAAGTACAATTTTAGGATATTAGATCTATGAACTTTCAATGAATTGACTAGTCAAGTGGATACCTGTACACTTGCTAACTATGTCACGGAGAAGATAAATCCAAATTACAGTGTTAAATTATGGCTAACTGGGTATTTTTTGTGTCTGAAAATATACAAATGAGCAGTTACTTTAATTACACAAAAAATTAAAAGTAGCGGCGAGATATTACTTGATTGATAATTTAGGAGTTGCCACTTTAGCTAAAGATTATATTCAAGGCAAGCACAGGGGCTTTATAAAATTCTTTTCTAAATAAACTGTAGGTGCAGGTGTGTCACAAGCATTAAAGCAGACGGAATTTCTAGACGAACAACTGTATAAATCCATAACAGGTGTATGTTGGTGTCTCCTAAGGATAGATTATAAAGAGTTCATTACTCAACCAACTCAACTTACAAACAATAATATGCAGCCTTGGATCTGAGAGTACAACTACATGTTTAAAAGTTGACTTGCAACAAAATTCACATTACAGTTATTTGGTATCAAAAGATTCACCATGTCTTCCTCTGCTGCGTTGTAGGTGCAAAAGTTGTGGAAATGTGATTACAAGCTCTCAAAAGCTAAAAAACCAACCGTTAATCACAGCCGTCACGAAAACACTGTAGATTGGAATCCCTTACCAAAACGGCTCAAATGGGACGTAGTTGAACACGATGTGCTTCTGTTCACACTTTCATGCAACCTCATTCATCGAAATATTTTCACAAATATACTTCGCACATTCAATAAAACTATGTCTATTGTTTTTACGCATCTGTTTCATCATCTTTGTAATGCTGTCACATTGAGCACTGATATTTCAAAACCTACCGTAAAAATTCGTTTAATTTTTAACCTTAGCTAGAAGGCGTGCAAATCATCCTCTGATAAACGTGACGAGCCTGTTGGTCACCTGTGATCGTTGGAAAATGCTGCAAAAATTGTTTACGCCATTTGGCAGAATGTATGGGTCACATGATCAGATTACGACTAGATGATTAGACCAGGCTGAAATGAAACTGTAAAGTAGCGAGCATATACATGTATATTTCCTATATTTTATAAGGGCTTTCCGGTAGAACCTGAAGTGTTTGTCATAAACTAGTGCTATGAGACGTTTTATATTGAGCCCTTTATTGGCATTTATTTTCACATGATAACATCGCATGTCAAAACAATAACCACAATGTTTGAGTACGACATCAAAATAAAGAGATTCCAAACTACTGCATTTTCGTGATGGCTACGATTAACTGTTCGTTTTTGAACTTTTAAGAGCTTGTAATCATATTTCCACATATTTTGCACCTACAAAACAGCAGAGTAAGACATGGTATTTACCATGTCAAGAAGTTTGTCTCTGTAGAGCGCACCACCTAAAATTGGCAATATTCAGGCATATGATATTAAAGATTGATGAAAATACATGTATATGCTAAATCACTCCATTAATGATTGGATTTTTGTGATTATATTTAGCTACCCTTCTCCGGTCCAATATGGATACACTATATTTTAATCATTCTGTTTTACTTTGGTAGCCTTTCCTTCTTGTTTTCTATAATTTAATGATCTTTAAAGGTTTACTTGCAACAAATTTCACATTACATATTTGGTATCAAATGGTTTAAAGTTTAAACCTTTTGGCATGGTACTTACCATGCCAAAAGGTTGATACCTTAAACATTGACTCCTTAAACAATTTGCAACAGAAATGAATAAGCTTCCAACTTCCTTGTAACTGCTAACGGCTTACTAATTACTGACGAATATGCGATAATCACCTACTATCTAAATAATCAATAAGGACTCACTAACTGCCCGCTAACCACTCACTAGCCAATCACTAACTGCTGAGTAACCATTTCCCAATAAGCCACTGACTGCTTGTTGACTGGCTTACTAATGCCTACTAACTAAAGTTGAAAAGATGAATCTATATAAGGTGTAGTTGCAACACAATGATTCTGGGCAAACGACTGGCCAGGATAAATGGGATAATTTGGATGAACCGTTTCTGCAAAAGTTACAATGAATACTGGCCCAGTACAGTTGGACCAAATTCTGGCTTAAAAAAATGAACCAAATACTGGCCCAACACTGACAGGACCATTTAATATCTGCCCATTAACCACCAACTAACCATCTACTAAGACGTCACTAACTATTTGCTAACTGCCAGCTAATACTCCAATGACTACAAAATAACTAACTGATAAAGACATACAAACCACCTGATAACTTCCCACTAGCCATCTAGGAGCCACCTACTAGCCACTTACAAACTGACTAATCACTACTTGAATGTCATTAAAAATATTGACTAAAGTTGCTAGTTGAATGGTAATTAAAGCGTCATTGTGTTTCCTATTTTGTTAAGTTTCAAGAGGATAGTTTTACACAATAAAAGCAATTTGTGTTGCTTTTGGGTATTATGCTTCAAGTGCATAGTTTGTTCTTCACTGCACCTTAGTTTGCGGTGCACTGCAGTGCACATAGACTAACAAGATGAAACTAGCACTAGAAAAAAAGCACTACAGACAATAATCGTTCTGTTTTCTTGTTGTAAGCCTAACATAGAGAAGATAGTAGCCAAACTACGAATGGTGTAACTTGTATCAGCTGTACAGCTGTACAACACTATTCGAGTAATAGCTATTAACTCAGTCATGTTACTGACGATGTAAGAGAATGGAATACTAGAAATTTTGTATTTGAAAATAAAATTTCTTATGCAAAATCTTCTAACGAATTAAAATTAAACTAGATTATTTACCCTTTTTGATTTAAGAAAAACGACTTTGCGATGGGGGGGGGGGGGGGGGTCAAAATTACGTAGCCTGAGATCCTTGCTATTTATATTTGAATAGCTATTCGTTTTTGTTGCGCTGTAGCTACTCGCGCGAGTCATGTAGGAAACTTATCACGAACTACTGGAATGGAGTACAGACGATTGTTATCAGACGAGCTGATATGCTGATCTTTCTTTTATCTTTTTAGTTCTACATAAGGTATGTTGAATTAAACAACGTTAGATTATTGTCGTAGATGGAATTATATAGTGACTGTGAACTATATAGTGACGGTGAACTTACTGGAAACGAGTATGTATGTATACATTCACAAGTTTTATTTTTATGGATTAACCATTCTTCTCTCCAACACGTCCAGCGCAAAGGTACCGCTTCAACTTACACAGTACTTATGATTCAACATGCAATAGTACTTAGACAATGTAGAATAAGATTTCTGATCAATAGCGAATGGGTAAACCTTTTGTACTGGACAAAGGTGCGACACGAACTAAAGATTTATTCATGCATAAACGCTACTTAATATTAAAAAAACAACTGCTTACGATGTTTACACATGCAACAATGGTTTTTAATCAGCATTAGCTCGATTGTTAAGCAATGTGTTATTACTTTTAGTGTTGTATGTGGCAACACAAAATCTGTATTCTGTCTATTATTGGAACTGTTTCTGGAGGTTATTTTAAGCATTGATTGAAATAATAAGCTGATGAAAAAACATGCACAAACTGTTTGATTTTTATTTAATGAAGTCTCCACTGACGTTGGTTTTACCGAATCCACTGACGTTGGACACCGAATTCGTCCTCAGTAACCCTGAGCTGAACTATTATGCACAAAATGTAATAACCTAGGGTTACACTGAGCTTTCAGAAAATGTTTTTTTGCACAACCAATTACATTGCTTGAGAAATGTATGCATTTCATAAAAAGAATTCTGGAGGACAGAACCATGTATTACTTGAACACTAAAACAATTTCCATTTCTATAAAAGAATCAAGAAAATGTGTCGTTTCTTCTTCAGGTGTGACTTGGTTGGAAATTTTGGGTGCTTTCTTTAGAAACATGGCTATTGATAGCTGTTTTCATTGTTTTTTTCTTTTACAGCTGTTGTTTTACTCTGGTTTCATAGGTTGGCATAGCAGAAGTATTTGCATTTGAGAATTTTGTCGAATGAAATTTGTAAAAACATGTAAGTGTATTATGACTTGGAAGTCACTTACAAGTTGTTGGCTTTTAACATTAGTTTTGTAAGCTGTTCTAGAATAAGACTCTTGTCCACTTCTTATTGTGATGGCTATCTGTTTTTTTTCCATGACAGATTTTCTTCATTTTCACAAAAGTTATGAGCTCTATGAGGCTGAGAGTAGGCATTATTTGGTCATTAGTTTTTATAAGTGATGCTATCAAAGCATTCATAACCAGTTAGCTCTGCTGGTTTAATTTTATTGTTGGCAGTATCACATAAAGTTTGTGGAAAAAGTTGAGACAATCAGCTATGAGCAACCCAACCTATTGTTTAACGAATTGATAAAAACTACTTGAATGATTAAATACAACAAACACGTCTTTGAAAAGTGTATAGTCTCTATGACCTATAAAACTTTGGTTCATGCACCACCTACAAATAGGTGCGGCCGTAAACAGGCAGCTATTTAATACTCCTCTACCATAATTAATGATGAAAAGATATATCGTGTTTTCTACACTAGGTAGTCTGCTAATTGTCATCGAGTCACTTGGCACAACATGCAGCAGAGACAAAAAACTTCAACTAAATTTCCAGTCCTTATCTGCAGATTCATAAAAGTCTAAAGGGCTGGTCACGAAGCATTCTACTTAACCTAATAAGCATACATATGTATAGTCATAAAAAGGAATATATAACAGTGACGATAGCATGGCCACTTTGTATTTGCTATACACTGGCTAAGACGACTGTCCAATAAAATGTAAGTGCTCTAACTAATAGTAACAGGCTATTGCTGACCAATGTTAAACTTGAGGTTTCTGTTATCTTTGAACACATTCCGCACTACATCGGCAAGTTCAAAAAATGGTACATGTAAAATTCAGCAAGTTTGACCATATTTAAGTAACATCGCTTATATAACAGTTATTGCCACCTTGAATTATAAATTTGTTTATATATGTTCATGTTCAATGGCGTAACACGGTCCTCTGTGTGATACACATCAGGGAGTAAAAAGAATATCAATGAAAACTACATAAATAGTGGCAATGACTACTTACACATATTGTAACAAAAATGACTTAGCTAAATCCAGAGTTTTTCATTCCACCCTCTACTTGTCTCTTCATTGGTATAAACCAATCTAAGGGACTTTTAGTCCCATACTTAGCAAAATATGAAAAAACCTTTGGATAAGCTTACACCATGAGGTGACGCAACACCAGCTCGATATGAACTATTCATCAGCTCCATACCATATTCCAAATCCTGGCCTGCGATTGGTGGGCTTGCACTCCCTTTCTAATGTAACATACTAAGAATAGCTAATCCCAGGGCTGATACTCTGAAAGAAACACCCACCTGGATAGGCCCAGACTTGGATATTGTACCCCCAATCACCTGGTTGGTCAATTTGAATTTGGATATTGTACCCCCAATCACCTGGTTGGCCAATTTGAAATACACCCCCTAAACACTGGGAGTTCCCTAGAGGGCACCCAGGTTTCACGCCCCACTAAACATCCAATATGATTCATGCATTAATAAAGCAGAAAAAAGCTACACACAAAATTCCCAATTTTATTTAAATACGTTTTTATTTCGGATTTTTTGTTTGTTCAGTATTGCAAAAGCGATCGTTTTTTTCTTCTGCGAACGGATTATTTTTTGTTGCTAACAGAGGCCAATATATTTTAATTTACTATTGGTAAAAAATTAAACAAAAAAGGCAATTAGCTAACCATAAATCTATTTATAAAAACCGTTCGTGTGGCGGCATAATAGTCGCTCTGCCCACTAACGTCAGTAATCGCAAAACGGCAAAATGTCGCTATGCCTGCAAAAGGGGTAATAAAACTTATTCCAAGCCTCAACCATCAGCATATCATTTTCATTTACAAGGGAAAACAGAATGAATAACAATGAAATAAGTTTATCATCCATTCTGAGTATTTTGCTAAAGGGTTGCTAAGATAATGCAGTGTCGACTGTCTCTTTTACCTTCCTTTCCCGTCAGCAAGCAAGCAACAGCAATCTGCATTAAAATTAAGACTGGATTTTCGGTGCAATTTCTTGGTATTACTTTGACTGAATAAAAACTTAATGATCATGGGCCCTTTTACTGGCTTGGCTGTGGAAACCCCCCCCTAAAGTAGCAAATTCACTGACAGTGCCCCATGGTCTGAAAACCCCCCCTAAAACGTGATTTTGGGCCGAACCTAATGGGCCTTTTAGGAGGGAGCATCAGCCCTGGGTAGCTAATTGTTAGAAACAATAGAGTTGGAACATATGCTTATTGATTGGCAATAATGTGATTTGTTTGAGTAAATATCGACATCAAATGCATCGGTTTTGTTTGTTATGTCACCAATATTTTTTGGTTTATTGTTCACAAGTAGACATACCCAAATTAGGAATTGGAAAGAAATGGTATAGGCCTACTACTAACTGTGAAATATTTGGCTTTTCAAGTAAGAATTCACCATAGTTTAGATAACAATTACAGTTTTATATATTAATCATAACATTCAAAACTATGAAGGAACAACAATTTTTTTAAAATATAAAACTTTTTTAAAGTACTATTTATTGTTTGTTTTTCTGGACCAGAATAAACAGATTTTTATAAATATCAGACCTAGAGCAACAGCATGAAATTACCCAGGTAGAAAAAAAGACTCCTCAAAGTAAGGTTCTTCTATTTTCACTGTTTGAGACTTATTTATGAACTGGGCAAATTTAGTGAATTAGAGATCACAATTCTTTGAATTTTTAAAAGGATTATCGTTAACAACTGCAGACATTTTCTGCACCTTATTCAGTGAGTTTAGTTTCATCTACAACATGTGGCAAAAAGTTGTTTTTCACTAATCTTCACCTATTGTATAGCTGCCGTTGACTCAGATTTTGAAATAAAATGTTGTTAGTTCTTATCATTCATGTCAGTTGTCTTGGAGGCCCTGCTAGTGGCACCAAAGAGTTTAGCACCAAACAACTTAAAGATAAAATGTGCAATGTTGTTTACTCTTCGACTCGTATTTAAAAATTATTAATAGTTGCAGTGTCAGGCAATAAAGAAAGTAGGCTACCTGTTAGTTCATGTTCCCAACAGCAACCTTTGTTTGTATTGCGATAGATCGTTTACATAACCATGTTTGTTTTTAAATGTTTTTAAAAAGTTTGAGCGTTTTAATCGTGATCAAGATGTATCGATTTTAATTGTAAAATATCCTGTCAATCAGATCACCTCAAACATTAAAAACAATCGCAAATGATAGAAAAACACTGATACTTTCTGATAAAATCTACTAAAATGTTGTGTGTAAGTTCATCTGTAATAGTCAAAGGATCTCCATGTTAACTGTTATAGATGGTGCCTACCATACCCTAGATGTTACCTGTTACACTCCACCCTAGATGTTAACTGTTACACTCCACCCTAGATGTTAACTGTTACACTCCACCCTAGATGTTACCTGTTACACTCCACTCTAGATGTTAACTGTTATAGATGATGCCTACCATACCCTAGATGTTAACTGTTACACTCCACCATAGATGTTAACTGCTACACTCTGTCCTAGATGTTTTTGTGAAATAGTTCACAGCTAACATTGACATACACATAGAAAGAACTGTTATTCTATTTTGGATTTTTGTCATGGCTTTATAACAAAACTAAAAAAAGACAGGTTGCCAAACTTATTGGTGATTTTCAGGGGAACTCGCTGCAAATATTGAGTATCTAAGTTGATATGCTCGAATTTTTTGTGCTTAAATCAAGTGAAACGGTCTAAAAATTGTTGATAATAAGAATGTATTACAATACTGTCATCATAGCATGACAACAGTAGTGCCCACTAGCCTCAGTTAAAGTTTCTCTTTAAAACATTACGGTGCACTGCATTGACTTGTTATGTGCATTGACATGTACAGCAGATTTACAATGCATGAAAGGGAAGTGTAATGCACTGTGGGTATGAATGTTTCACAGTTGGATTATTTCCTTTCATCGGCATAAATCATGCTCAGTTTAGCCATTCGCCTCACAACATTTGAGTAGCCCTCAGCTGGTAAGAAGGTTAATAATTATGTTTAACCAGTAGCTATTGAGGTAACTTCCTCTCTATCATGTGATGATAAGCTTAAGTTACCAGTGAAGAGTATACTTTGGCCTGTCTGATCCATTTAAAAGCTCAGATGTTTTGTGGACTATACCATAAGGTGTCACGATATCTGGTGATAACAATGCAAGCTTTTAGACTTTGAAGTATCACTCATAGTAGTCACATCAACATCAAAAGCAACCAAGAGAGCCAATTATGGTCACCCTGACTTATCTCTATGGACCTTCAGTTATTATGATTCAGAGTTAAGATGAACTGCAGCTCAAATTACTACATAGTACTATAATTTACGGAGAATATATTGCGTGAGCGAGAATAAAAATAGACTTGTTTTGTATCTGCTGGAGGACAAGTAAAGAATTTGTATTTATGTAAGACCCATTTGGTTTGACCGTATTAGCCTGGTATACTACAGCCTGTTTTCTCAAATTAAATATATTTCATCAAAATGCTGATATTGTTTTGTGCGATTCTGGCTGCTTACAAACCTGTTCAGTCCGACTATCATATTTACATTAAAATAGTTCATAGAGAGATTGAACAGTTACCTAAGGTCGGGGAGGCAGTTGGTGCCCTTTCTAGATTTTTAAGAAGTCTCCATCGCTAAACAAGAAATGTGAAGGCACTTTTTGCATCTCACATCTCTTCCTTGATTTGCTTGTTCTTAACATTCTGCATTCAGGATTTGCAATAACTTGCAGCTGGCTCCTTAGCAATGAAATTTAAACAGCTTTAAAGACTAGCTTACGCAAAATTTTAGTAGATTTTATCCAACATTATCAGTATTAATTATCAGTATATTTATTATCAGTATTTATTATCAGTATATATCAGTATCTTTCTATCATTTACGATTGTTTTTGACGTTTAGGTGATCTGACTGCCAGGATTTCTCGATATCAAGATTAAAATCAACAAAACTTTATCGCTGTTAAGACGCTCAGAAGAAAAACGTGTGAAATGACATCACTAGTTCCTATCATTGCTATAGTTGATATCGGCTATTGTGTTCAAGTCGCAGTGTTACATGTCTTCATTCTGTTGGTCTCTTTGTAACTACAGACATCATAACTGCACTTTTACTAGATGTGAGAATTTTAAGCGCAGTCAAATTTCATCGACTTTAACCTTGAAACATCAGATCTCTACAAACATCAAAAACAATCGTAAATGATAGAAAAAATACAGATACTTTTGGTAAAATCTACTAACATTTTGTGCCAATTTTTGGTAGAATTCATGCCTTTGCTGGCATAATAGTCTGTCATTGGCTACCTACTGTACCATGCAATACACTTAGACTCGTTCGTCTCTGATGAGAGGTTCAACGTCTCATATATGTGAGCAAAAGTCGATTTTGTCTGACCTTGAAGGTGTTCATGCAATTCAAACTGACACTCATAGTTAGCCCATGTAGAAATACCATTTCTACCTCTGTAGATCAGGGTTGAATCTGGATGAATCATTGAATGAGATGACAGAAATTCGAACCAGACAGCGCGCTGCCAGCAGCTTGTCTGACTCTGATGTCAGCTGTGCTGATGCAGAGTCTGCCTCACTTTTACCTGTCAACTGTGCTATTAACAGCACTGATCGTGTGACACCCCCACATGACAAGTAAGTCAAATTGTAGAAGCTCTAGTCAGCCTATGCTGAAGCATGGTCAGTACTTACTCACTTTCACACTAAAGATGAGCTTACCCAAACTGTTAGTAGGTTTTGTCAGCATTTTCTATCATTTGCAACTGTTTTTAATGTTTGAGGCGATCCAATCAACAGGACGTTTCAAGATTAAAATCGACAAAACTTGATCACGGTTAGAATGCTCAAGTGAAAGTGCGATTATGTCGTCTATAGTTGCAAAAGAGTCCGACAGAATAGAGACGCGTAATGCTGCAACTTCAATGTAATAGTCGATATCAACTTGCCCAACGATGATAACTAATTGTGTCATTTCACACGTAGTTTTCTTTTGAGTGTTTAACCACGATCAAGTTTAATCGATTTTAATCTTGAAACATCCTGGCAGTCAGAGCACCTCAAACATCAATAATAATCACAAATGATAGGAAAATACCGATACTTTTTGATAAACTCTACAACACAATTTTGTGGAAGTTCATCTCTAATCAAACATTTGTATTGGATTCAGAGATATAATTGAAAATTAGTAAGTTTTCATGTACTAAAAGCACGATGACAACATGCCTTACTTATGTGTAGTATGAGACCATGATGTCCTTGCTGGATTTTCCATCACTTTCATTGAAGTACCATCAAAATATTTGTATTGTAACCTGGGTCATCTCTGCAGCTATTTGCATTGCATCATTTGTTAAACAAATTAGTTCACATTAACATTGATAATATAATGTTTTTTTTTTCGATCATCGAACATGCAATGTAATCATGTTGATTACATTGCATGACAGGACTGATATTTGCTCAGATTTGACACTAGATGTCAAACAGTTGGATGTTGCAGAGAGGTTTAACTGTAATGCCATTGTTATATGTTAGAATACCTAGTTGCTCTAGCTGCCTACTGCCATGAAATGATGGCAGATCCATAGTCAGCCAGTCTTTAGCGCTAATCATATTAGATTCTGTAAGTCACTGATCGCATAATCTGATTACAAGGACTGCTACATCTCAAGTATGTTAGTTTCTAAGGTAGCGTGACTAACTACTTGTGGAATATATCTCTGTATATGTAGTTGGAATTATCTTTATAGCCGGTAAAAGCTGTTGGGGCCTTTCTTTGCTGATAGTTGGACGATATGACTGGATGTTGCTGGTTAGCACCCATAAAATATGGGTTGATATGAGAAGATAATGCCTCGCCTAGTAAATAGGGATGCCTAGGCAATCCATCCTCTATCTTTTCCTATTTTAATACATGTTTCATTAGTACTAATATATATCTTATTAGTACTAGTAGGCTACCTTGAGTCTCAAGTGCCGTGAGAGTTCATCAGGTGTGTGAATGAGAATGAGAACAAGTATATTTACTATTATTCTAAAAGGCTTGAAGGCGAGTAATTGACGCAGGTGCTATTGTGATGTGTGGGGAAGCAAATATTGCGGGTTTGAATCAAATGCGATGCAATCTTTTTGCCCAACCTCCAACTGTGGATTTAGACAGATGAACATAGCTTGTATTAGAATAAAGATTATTCTTTTTGTATTGTCGCTTTTCTTAATGCCCACCCAACCCTTAGTCTTTGTAAATTCATGTTTTGGTTGATGTTTTGCAGGTTCAAAGTTGTATATATAATATTCTATCTTCTTGGAGTCGGTACTTTGCTACCATGGAACATGTTTATTACAGCCAAAGGTGTAAGTTACCGCTCTCTTGTATCTTATAATATAGTAAAAGCTCGCTCCTTCTGCTCTCCTATGTGTGTTGTCAAAACTCTCTTATCTACAGTTGTGTGCAAAATACTTGGGACGCAAAGAAGAATATTAATGTTTAGCTGTAAAACATCATTTTTGTATCAAACTCCTGTTACATATATATGTACCCACACATATTTAGAATCCTCAGAATGTTAGAAATCTAATAATAATAAAATAATTGCACTAATTGCAATTTCTCATGAGATACTGGGTTTCAAAGCCCGTCACTACAGAAAACCTGTATTTTTCCACAATTTAGTTCATAATTCGAACTGTGTTTCGTGTCACTAAATGAGTTATAAAATCTAATGAACAACTCTTGCATATGTTGGTGGCCCTGAAATGGGCCATTGGGGTTGTGTAGTGGTACATCAGTACCTAATTGAACCACCTTTGCTGGAAATAACCATGCGGCAGCAATGGGGCATGCTTTCAATCAGTCTCAGAAGTTCTTCTTGAGATATCATCCTGTGCCAGGCCTTCACTATCTTTTCTTTCAGTACAAGTTTGCTTGAAGCTCTCCCATCTTTCCTCAAAATATTTTTCAGTGTCTTCCACAAGTTTTCAATTGGATTCAGATCCGGAGATTGAGTCTGGATGTGCTTTTGCCCAATCCAATCTCTTTTTCTTCTGAACAGATGAAAGCAATGGTTTCTTCCGGGCACGGCGTCTGCTTAGCCCACCCTCTTTCAACCTTCTCGTCACTGTAAACCTGCTTGCTTCCACACCTGTTGACTTTTTCCAGTCAACAGCTAACTCAGCACAGGATTTACGCCTGCTGTCTCGACCCAGTCTACGCAATACCCTATCGCTACGAAAATCTGACTTTCGTTTCCGTCCACTGTTTCCCGCTCTCTGATCATCAATCGTTCCAACTTCTTTCCATTTCTTTAAAATATTATGCACTGTAGACTTTGCAATTTTCAATTCTGCAGCAATTTCTCTCACTGTCCTATTCTGTTTACTGTAAAGGTGCACCACAGAATACTTCTTGTCGCGAAGAGATGACATGATGAAATCAAATGAATTTATCAAACCTCTGCTCAGCCTTTTATACGAAAACTGTAAATGTTTGAGAGAGTTACGATAAACAATGCACAGAAATGAGATAAAAGAATGTCTTTGAGATAACTTTAATTCAGTTTTAACATTTTCACTCGCATCAAAAGCCAAATTAGAGAGACAAATGAATTGAAGAACAGGTCTAAACAGTGAAAGGAGATTATGGTGCATGTGTTCCAAACATGGAGACAACATATCAGTAATTTATTTTATCTTGTCGAAAGTAAGATGAGTGCATTCCTTACACTTTGAGCTTTTCATTGATGTGTACAATTATAAGATTAACTTCAATATTACTCAGTCTAGAGCAATTTAAACATTATGTAAGCATTTATAGCATAATTGCATAGGTGTCCCAAGTATTTCGCACACAACTGTACACTCTATAGGTGCTCATATCTCCGCTGTCAAATTCTCATATCTCTCAGATTATCGCTTCTATCAGTTCTAAACTTTTCCGTCTTCACTCGACTTTCCACACCTATTTGATTGCTAAATCAAAGTCCAGTGGGGGAGAGGCGCGTTACCTCTAGCTGTTATAATGCAATTTGATCTCTTTTCATTCCTGCCTTAGCTTTTCACCTAGTTCTATATGCTACTCAAGTGCTACACTGCTGCTACAAAAGACACTAATTAAGAAAATCTGATACGCTTTGGGTCATCATATTTTAAGTGAACCGTGTGAATATGAATGAAAAAGCTATTCTCATTGTTGCTGGTGTACTTGCTTTAGCTTGTTTTGTGTATATAGCATTGACACATAATCTTTGTTTCATCGCTTCCTTCAGCTACGAAGAACCTGGTCTTTCCATTATCATAGCAAACAAAACCTCCCCTGTGGTGCTTGTGTTCATCTACAACATTCCTTCTAATCTGAAGAGCAATAAAGCTGACCACATCCTTCTTAGCAGCCTACTAGTGGTGCCCTGGCTATAGTAGTCTACTAGTGGTACATCTGTACTGACTGTAGCAGTCTACTAGTGGTACACCTGTACTGACTAGCAGTTTACTAGTGGTACACCTGTACTGACTGTAGTAGTCCACTAGTGGTACGCCTGTACTGACTGTAGTAGTCTACTAGTGGTACATCTGTACTGACTGTAGCAGTCTACTAGTGGTACACCTGTACTGACTGTGGTAGTCTACTAATGGTACACCTGTACTGACTAGCAGTTTACTAGTGGTACACCTGTACTGACTGTAGTAGTCCATTAGTGGTACTCCTGTACTGGCTGTAGTAGTCTGCTAGTGGTACATCTGTACTGACTGTAGGAGTCTACTAGTGGTACATCTGTACTGACTGTAGTAGTCTACTAGTGGTACATCTGTACTGACTGCAGTAGTCTACTAGTGGTACACCTGTACCGACTGTAGTAGTCTATTAGTGGTACACCTGTACTGACTGTAGTGGTCTACTAGTGGTACATCTGTGTACTGACTGTAATAGTCTATTAGTGGTACCCTGTACTGACTGTAGTAGTCTACTAGTGGTACACCTGTACTGACTGTAGTGGTCTACTAGTGGTACATCTGTGTACTGACTGTAATAGTCTATTAGTGGTACCCTGTACTGACTGTAGTAGTCTGCTAGTGGTACTCCTGTACTGACTGTAGTGGTCTACTAGTGGTACATCTGTGTACTGACTGGAGTAGTCCACTAGTGGTACACCTGTACTGACTGTAGCAGTCTACTACTAGTAAACCTATTTTAGTATAATTCAGGGGCATTCCAGGAAGATTTTTCCTGGATTTTTCTCTCGTCTCTAAGTAGTGCGCATTCTGCAAAATCTGCTCCTGCATATCACAGGAACTTTTGCATTGGGTCTAGTTGATGAACATTCTTGTATTTTAAAATCTTGATATAAATAAATTTTAACAATGGGGCATTATGTGATATGATTCAATTAACTCAACACCTGATGAGTGAAGTGTTGGACATGTACACTAGGGTAGTAGTGCCAGCCATAATTGCTGCCTTGAGGGTTAACTGACATCTCACAAACTTAATATATTATCACTAGAACATAATGCTACAAACTTTAATGCTTTAAAGATGTGGTTTCGTCAAATTTGAGTTGATCTTAAAAAAAAGCATTTTTTTTCTCTATCAGTTGATAAGTTGTTTGTTGTGTTACGTGATCTCATTGCCAAGATATTTGAAGATTAAAATGGAAAAAATCTGATCGCCCTAAAAATGCTCAGGCCACAAAAATGTGCCCAGACCTTCCCAAAATGATGTCACCCGTTATACAACCTGTCTCTATCTCTCGTATTCACATCGGTTATTTGCGATAAAAGTCTGGTCTTACGCGGCTCTATTGGCATATATCTTATTTTGTATTTGCTCATGTTGGCTAGAATAAAATGTCTTCATAGTAATTTTCACTAAATGATAAGTTTCATCAGCGTTTCCAAGTTGCGACAATGGACAGAAAAAGTAATACTTTCAAAATATTGACAGGAGGCAGCTGCGATGCTATGTCATTACAGTAGATATCCCCTATGATCTAAACCTCCTTTATGTGAATTCAACTGAACACTGAACATAATTGCTGATTCGAGTAATTCTATAACCACTTGAAAACTAAACCGAGGTGTATAAATACCGTACAGAACTTTTTCGGTATTTCTCTAATCTGCTTCGACGTGAGCCTACATTTTTAGAAAAATCATCTTGGTAAACTATCACCAGACTCTTACCTATGGACCAATAGCTTGTAACAGTGCTTGGTAAGCATTACTAGCGATTATTTTATTTTACTGTGATAGACTGTTTTCTTTTATGTTTGCGGGTCGTTTGCTTGCAGCACTGAGCTCAGAAATTCATACATCTATGTATGAGTAACATATATATATAGATATATATGTTTAGCCACAAACATATATATGTGTCTAAAGCTTGCATTTTGAGTATTTTTGTCCTCAAAACTTCTTCTAATATCAAAATAATTGCAAGCAATAGAATATTACAATTGTATTCTTGTAAATAAAGATGCTTTTAAAATGCTGTAGGTTAACCTTTGCTGGTGATGCTAGGTACATGCAATGTGCACCAAATGTGCATTTGTGATTGGACAATCAGTGTTGACATTGGGTTGAAAGTCTACTGGTGTTTAGTCACTCTGAGTGGTTCTGCACCATGATTGGTCAACTGTCTTAGTCTTGTGACTCTGAAATGTTTGCCTTTATGCAGTCTCTCCATGTATTTTAATGCTTGGCCACTTTTGAGAGTACGAGAGATTTGTAAACAGGATTATGTTTTTCCATAGTAAACCTTATAGTAGCTAGACTAGGATTACAGCAGTAAGGCTGTGTACCCCATGGAACATAAGCATAAGCCCTCTTTTCATCCTAAATTAAAAACTAGTTTCAAATAGATCAACCATCCCTCCATTCTGACTGCCAGATGGTGGTGATTGGGCATTGGGTATTTAATCGATTGATCGACTGATTGCTTGGGTATCTGGTGATTGGGTAATATCGTTCTGCTAGATCATGTGATCCTCTGCCGTATGATGCAGTTGTACAACCTCTCAGGAATAAAACAGGTTAGCACGAGCTACCAAGTGTGCAGTGTGTAAAGGAAACTTATCTGGAACATACCTGGAGTGAGTTAGTCATTGGTCCCTTGTCTAAACAGGGGCACCGCTAGTAGGCCACTTCATGTGTAACAGAATATTGATGTGTGTCCTTGCCGTTGGGTTTATAAGACCGTGCAGTCAGCCAGTTCAGTTTGTAAAAATGATCGCAGAACCGAACTGACAGAAGCCGAAGTAAATGGTAAAAGTCGTAACGCTGAATTATTACGGTAGAAAACAAACTATCTCTCATTAAGTTGCAATGCCAGACTACTTTATAGGAACAGGTCTGTTATTACCATACCATTCTTAACACTGTCTAGCGAGTAAAGGCTGGAAGACACGGGAAAAATATCCAGTGAATTCGTAGGCATCGAAACTGCGGCTTACACTAGCATTTGTCTATATTAGGAGTGCTTGATATTTATGTCCACTGCTTTGTTGTGATTGGCTAGCTGATTGCCATATGGTAGAATTTAAAATTAAACCCCAAGCGCACTAAAAGAAAGTTGTTCAACTTAGAAAATAAACTCCGTTACTTTTAAATAACGTTATATAATCCAGAATAAAATATTTTAAAAACGACGTTATTCTTATCAAATATTAAAAATGTACAATTGTGCTAAAAACATGGTCAAAGGACAAAAAGTGAAGGACAAAGGTTTACTGTCATGTTCTGCATCTCCAGCGTGCTTACTAGTGCATTTGTTGCAAGGCTTAGGCTAGTACAGTACTAGAGGCTTACATATCACCTCCAGTGAACATCAGTCACAGCAGCTCCCTGATGAGTGACCTGCTCACTGATCTGTCATTTGGCCCAGCCATGCCTTAAAACACCAGTACGAATCTGCTCTTTGATTCAATCATTTGATTCTCACTCTCTCATGTCTGACAAACATGGCTCATATTGTGGTCTGCTGGGTCATCATCGGTGGTGAGGTCTGCTGGGTCATCATCAGTGGTGAACATTCACATTTGCTATAACAGCATTCGCTTTACTGCATTTAGTGTGAGCTTACTTGTCACTACAATGAGCTAAGGGGGCTCGTGCTCGCTCCCTCACGCTAGCTCTCTCACGCTAGGTCATTCACCATCAAGTTAAAAACAAAGGTTCACTTGGCGGTCTTTGCACAGAAAACATGCTCATTGTGATTCACTCTATGATTGCAAGGTTGCCATTAGTCCATCGAGTCACCCTACTCGGTCATCTATTGATAACTTTGTTGTTTTGAGTGCCTCTTATCCGAGATCGGCTTCATCTAACATGGTGTTTATTACATTGTCTCGACTGTCTGCTTTGTTCATGGCAGTCCTTCCTGCCTTTAGCATCCAACTGCAACTCCTAATCCTTCTACCCCAAACCTTGTGTACTACCTCTCTCCATTCTACTCTTGGCAGCACTGCTTATGATTTGTTGTACTACCTTTCCCCCTTCTGACCGCGGCTTCCTGCACTGCTTCTCGCGAACCCTTCCACTACATTTCTCCTCATCTTTACCACTCATATACCTCAATGCAGTTAGATAATTTATTCACTGTAGTTTGTTCAACATTCTAGAAATAACTTTGGTAATGTTCCATATTGCACCGCTGCATATAGAAATAAAAACAATACAAGTTTTCATTGTGCAGTTTTAAATTATGACTATTGAACCTTTGTATTGAACTTTTGAATAAAAAATAACCAAACAGAGGCTTAAGTGTCGTACATACCACAGCGGGAGTTGCCCTCTCAAGTTGACATAGCTTCTTTTAGAACGATGATTTTCAGCGATTATTGTTTTTAGGTTCCACATTGCTTATGTTCAACTCTTTAAACCTAATACACGCTGAATTTCATTCATAGCAGCTCTGATGGAAGCTGACTAAAATTGTGTGTAAACATTGCTCTAATAGACGCGTCTGTGTGAACATCGGTGTGAACATTATTGTTATTGGCATATGTATGTCTTAGGATGAGAATGGGAAGTTTCAGTTGAGAATGTAAAAATACTATGACCATAAAAGTTAACTTAGCTTAAACTTTAGGTAAGATAAGTTAGAGTATCTCTATTGGTACTTACATGTGTATGTTCAAAGCTTAGAATGTGTCATCAGAAATCTTAGAAGACATAGCTGTATATCTTGGTAGATATTTTAGAAGACATTTGATCAGATACCACTGCAGGCATCTGGTTAGATATATCTCAGAAAGCATATGGTCAGATAATTCTCAGGAGACATCTAGACAAATACATTGTATATCAAAGACTGATATTTCAAATGGTGGATATCAAAAGACATGATCAAATATCTTAGGATTAAAACCCTCATATATTATTTATAAGTATATCAATTACCTCCAATTCTAAACTGTGATTCATCTGTCAATATCATTTTATAGTTTGATGTCCCTTTTTGCTTCAAACCTTCTCAGTCAGGAATTAATGCTAATATAAAGGGCTAAAAGTAAATGTGTAGCAAGTAGCACACGTGTACAGACATGTATGAAGGGTGATGATTAGATGAACATATTAATACGAAATGAGCATAATTCACAAATCTGACTGCTTGTAGGTGGGGTGATTCTTCACTGCCGCTCATATATAATGAAAGAGCACAACTTCTACAATTTTTCCTTTTTTGACTATGCAGTTTTTAGTTGAAGTTGTATCTAGTTAGAAGGCAATACTAAACAGGTGTTTCTGATAATTTGTAAAATGCCAGTCGTAGCACCCAGTAGCATGAGAGGCTGCGCATGTTTTTACGAGTATTGTTGTTGCACAAACAATGGTCCTATGATCTTGGCTGGACATGTCTGAAATCGGTGGCAAGATTGTCTTGACGACTAGAGACATGCCCAGTTGCAGAGAGCAGTTTAAGGTTGGATATCATTCCTGTCACCAATGGTGGCCTTTTTCAGGAACTGAACACCACCCTGTTCTTTGTAGGTCAGACAATCTAGTTCACTAGGCTACAATTGTACAATGTAGTGACATGTATTAGTTGCAAGGAACCAGCTCATAAACATTGCTGGGGTAATTCTGCCCATACCAATTCTTGACCAGTCAATCAACACAAACCATTAACTCTTCTTCACACTGCAGTGAGTTTATGTCTTTTGCAAGAAATTACAGTTTTAAAACATGAGAATTATCAACTAGTAAAAAAGACCGCCGACTACAAGCGGCTGACATCATCAAAGGTCAGCAAGAATGTTACAATAAAAGTTGAAGCAACTGAATCATACATATATGTATTTTCAGCTTAAGAAGCTAATGCGTTTGTTTTCATATCTTTCACAAAAACACTTACCTGTTGTCTACAGAAACCTTTAATGCTGGGTTCAGTAGTTAGCTCACCAACAAATAGTTTTGTAATTTTTAAATTGAACAGCTAGTGGGATGCGTGTTAAAAACTTCCTGTAGCAGCCTCAACTCTTCTCACGACTAAGTGTTAGAGTTTATCGTTCTAACTCTTCAAATGCAAGCTTGGTTAGTGAGTACCCAAGAAATCACCATCAATGTATGACAATGTAGTGATATGGACATGACTTGTAGCATACTATTTAGTACAACTCTGTGGTGTTGTTACAGATGTGACTCATACCATACTAACTAGTACAACTCTGTGGTGTTGTTACAGATGTGACTCATACCATACTAACTAGTACAACTCTGGTGTTGATACAGATGTGACTCATACCATGCTAACTAGTACAAACAACTCTGTGGTGTTGTTACAGGTGTGACTCATACCATACTAACTAGTACAACTCTGGTGTTGATACAGATGTGACTCATACCATGCTAACTAGTACAACTCTGGTGTTGATACAGATGTGACTCATACCATACTAACTAGTACAACTCTGGTGTTGATACAGATGTGACCCATACCATGCTAACTAGTACAACTCTGTGGTGTTGCAGTATTTCATATACCAACTGAGAAACAGCACCATGCCAGCATCTGAGTATCAGGAAGCCCAGACGACATTGCAGCTGTCCTACGAGTCTGCCATAGCTGTCAGCAACATGGTGCCAAACCTTCTCCTCCAAGTTGCCAACACTAGTCTCGCTGGAAGGTTGGTTTATCCGTATCCACTTCACTACGTATTAAACAGAACATTTTCTAGAACAGCATTGCTCGGGCTTTCTTGTCGAATTAGGTTAAAAAAGGTTTTTCTGAGGTCATACAAAAAGTTATCGTGAAAACGAAGCCGGAAACCGATAGGTGATAAAATTTTAGCTATGATAAGTTGATGTTCGGTAAAATAGTTAAAAATATATTCTAAAACTTAGCTTCAAGTGTTTGTTTAGTAAGCTAAATTCATTTAAGTTAAATTCCAAGTTTACGTTTTACATGTCTCAAAGGTAAGAACTCCCTACGGAATGTACTGCACATAGTACATTGTAATGCTACATTTTATTGCTGATCATAACCACTAAATGCCCTAAAGTTACTGTAGGTAAATATAGTTACTAAGGTTACCATACTATTTTGTTACTAATTTTTAATACCCTACAGGATGAAATTATTCGATGGATTTAATAATTAGCGAATTCGCGTACGCTCAATTACTCGAATTACTAAAATCCGCGAATAATTGGTTTTTATTTTAACACAAGGGAGAATAACTACTACTTCAAATTGAAAACTAGTCGCTAGGCAGAGTTAGTAAACGTAGCTGAGTTCCAAACTCTTTAAAAAATTATCGCCGGGGCTTTGAGTTAAGTCCATTGCCAATGCATCACACTTCTTTACAAAATTATTCAAGGTTGTCACAAGTTATTCGGACTTCGGTGCGGCGTCATCATCGCAAAAATCTCTCCTGCAGTTCTTTACGTTGAAAAAACCCATAACCTACTACAAGTTGTTGGTTCACCAAAGGCCTCCAAATCGATAAATATTCATGAAAACACCTGGATTCAGTCAAAAATTGATAAGCTTTGCATGATCGGCATAAATTTCTTTGCTTAATAGAAACCTAAACACTTGGTATACGCACGTGAAGGTTTTACTCTCTTGCTAATGGCTTTCACGGATTAATTTATTCACGAAGGTGTTCATCCGGGAATAATTTAGTCCACGAATATGCATGAAAAGACAATTCTCGCGAAATTTAATTCCGCGAATAATTTCATCCTGTAGGGTATATATACAGTACTTATATAACATTTCGATGATTTTTACCAGGAGATGTTTGCTTTATATAATTACTATTGGTTCCATGCCCATTTATACGACATTTTTGCTATACGGTGTCAACCTTGGAACAGATTAATATCGTATGGCGAGGGCGCACTGTACTAGCAGAATGTCCGGCGTTGCATGGGTATTAAAAGCAGCTTATAAACAGTGGCAGGTATTGTAGTTGCCATTGGCTAATTTGAGTAAGCTATTATGAGTAATGCTAAACGTACTAATAAGAGCCATGAGAGCAAGCTTTTGTGACGTTGCATGTTACACAGAGTCGCTATGCACGTTTTAACCCAGATAATGGCTATCTACCCAATGAATCCAATGTATCCCATACAGAGCTGTCGACTCTCCCGGATTTTGCGGGGCCCTCCAGGAATTGAGATTACCCTCCCGCAAAAATAAAATCTCCCGGTAAACTCCCGGATTTATGTTTTGTGCTCTAAGATAAAATACCGAGCCATTTATTTATCAGTCGCTATAGCATTAAGGCGATGCGCGTAAGCGATAACGAAAGACTCACTGTATCGCCAAAGGCACTTTCTCATGGCTTCGTGCATAGAATTATCGTTTGGTAATTTTATGGCCTTCGAACTTCATGGCCCTTACTGACGACTTTAATGAGGGCCATCTTCTGCATACCTCACAGTAATGCAGCAACAGAGCGCTTTTTTCTATGCTTGAAAAATACATACTGAGGCTAGGGCTGACCTATGTTCTGAAACTGAATGCTCTGATAGCCACCAAAATAAACTTTTCTACCTGCTGCTTTGATACAGAGTTGAAAGCTGACCTACTCATAAGTCTTAAAAAGTCAGCCAAAACCCACAACTTGAAACATCAAGGAGTAGCAGCTACCTCATCTCAAATCAGTGCAGACTCAAATGTAGAGATGATATAGCATCCCTGTCTAACTACCAAATTCATTTACAGTTAACTTTTGAGAGTTTTGTGTTTACGTTATGTTCATTACTCCGGATATGATACAGTGTTTTTTGCAGAACTGAAATGTAGAACATTAAGTTCGTAAAAGTTGCCCGTGATTTGTGTTTATATTTTTGTAATTCACTTAAGCACAAGTTTAAAGCTGAAATACAATGTTAACTAGCCTAGGTCCCCATTTAAAAACTTTTTCACTAGCGCGAGGTTTTAGGGGCTAACATCTCCCTCATTTGCATAGCACCGGGTTGACAGGTCTGATCCCATATAGCCTAATGAGTTAGTTTGCCAACTTGGGAATTGGAGGCTCTGAGATCAAATCCTCTGTGATACGGATTTTTTATTGCTAGATTTTAATTTCTATAGCTGGACACTGGGTTTCAGAAAGAGACAAAAAGGCAAACACTGAAATTTATATATATACCGTAAAAGCTCTAATTGAACGCCATGGCGCTCTATTTTTCAACCCTTCCTCTGTGGTGGTGGTCAATTGGAGGCGGCATTCAAATAGAGGCTGGCGGTCTGTTTTTCAAATAGCTCCTCAGAATTTTGGAAAGATTAATTTAGCCCTATTACTGACGAAGCGAATGTCGCCTATATTTTGCCTTCTTTTTTCGGTGGACCCATATTAAATATTTTGAATGCAATGAATATGCTAACTCACCTCTAACTTGTCAATGATTTCTGTATAAATATTCATCAAGAAACCGATAAATATCTCTACCAGTTGATATCTATTGCTTGCAATTGACCTGTGATGATATTATAGCCTGCGTCCTTCTTTGCAATTTGTTGGCATTCTCAATTTTTATTTCATTCTGAAGTTGAAGACATTTTTATTTTATATCTATATTTAACAATCTTGCATAAAAGCTCATTGCACTCACTGATAAGTTTGCTACAGTTTGCAGCCAAAACTAGTTTTTTATGTGCGATAGAAGTGGAATTATGAGCATCGATCCATTGTAAGCCGTGTTAAGATAGCCGCAAAATGCTATTAAATAACATGCTATAAATCTGCATATTTATAAGTTATTCAACAATAATCTATCAAATGATACAAATATATATATTCATGAACAAGTGACATAAACGAACCACACTTATATTACATGCAGAAACAAAAATTAACGTTTTTAAAACAACAAAAAATATTTCTGTCGTTTGCTCAGATAGTTGCGTTCTGGTTGTTGCTTTCGATGGAACAAATATCTTCTAGTTGACCAATACCTTCCACAATCTCTTTTGGCTTCAATTCTTCTTCTACACTGCTGAACTAGTCGATATTAGCGTCCAAACAATTTTTTGGCAGAGCAAATCTTTCACGCGCTGTGTTTAGCACTGATGCAGTGCTAAAAGTTTGCTCTCTAAACGTATAACCTTTAGTCCAAAACTTGCGAACCGGATTTAATATGCATATCCTTCGAAGTATTAGGACGGCATTGAACAAAAACTACTATTAGCCTGAGATAGTAGTTATTTCTATGGCGTTGCTTTCCAAGTTCCATCTACCATCGTAAGTTTAAATCATTTTTTATATATGTAGGCTACTTCGAGGTAGAAAGACCGCGTTAAACAGAGAGCTGCTACTAGCCTGAGGCCGTTATTGATTATTGCTATAGTGCTATGTTGCTTTCAAAGTTTTAACGAAAAAAACGCAAAACTTCAGAATTGGACAACGAGAGAATTAACTAGTATTGATAGAAATGATTCATTATTAATATGATTTTGTGGACACTTTTCTACTGACTAGTTAATAATGTTGGCTCGTAAAGATCAAATATTGTCAAAGTGGTGGTCAAATGGAGGTGGCATTCAATTGGAGAGTGGCGTTCAATTAGAGGTTTTACGGTAGATATGCAACCGTTGTATAATATGTACAACCATTATGCAATGTATACAACCAGTGTAATATATATAGGCGTATAACCATTGTGTAATATATATAGGCGTATAACCATTGTGTAATATATTCAACCATATATAAAGCCATTGTGTAATGCATACAACTATTATGTAGTATATATCACTATTATGTAATATATACAACTATTATGTAAGATCCACCACTATTGCCCTCATAAGTTCATATTTTTCTTCTCTTTTAGAGTGTCCATTAATAAGAGAATTGTCGGATCACTTGTAGTCATGATTTTAACCTTTTTGGTTACTTTAATCTTCACTAAACTCAACGTCGTAGCATGTAAGTATCCAAATTTGTGGTGTAAGTACATTCTGAGCTATATCATGGTTGATCATATGTCTAGCAGTTCTTTGTCTGGCCTGAGAGATGTTAACAGTTTGTAGGTTATGTCTTTAGGAGTTGTTGACTCCTTATGAGTTGTCAACTCTTTGGGATTTGTTGACCCTTTTTGAGTCATTGATTTATGATCCTGTTGATTTTTTATAAAATTGTTATGCTACATGATCTGAATGTCAACCTAAAGAATCTATGCGACGTTAAATAAAGTTTAGCTACATCTACTTATATTTTGCTGTACATAAGCTAGCTAAATATACTGCTACTATATAAATTTTAGCTGTGTATACAGCTACTGTACAATGTCTAACTTTGTTTACTGTTACTATACAATGTCTAACTTTGTTTACTGTTACTATACAGTGTCTAACTTTGTTTACCATTACTATACAGTGTCTAACTTTGTTTACTGTTGCTATACAGTGTCTAACTTTGTTTACTGTTGCTATACAGTGTCTAACTTTGTTTACTGTTGCTGTACAGTGTCTAACTTTGTTTACTGTTGCTATACAGTGTCTAACTTTGTTTACTGTTACTATACAGTATCTAACTTTGTTTACTGTTACTATACAGTGTCTAACTTTGTTTACCATTACTATACAGTGTCTAACTTTGTTTACTGTTGCTATACAGTGTCTAACTTTGTTTACTGTTACTATACAGTGTCTAACTTTGTTTACTGTTACTATACAGTGTCTAACTTTGTTTACCGTTACTATACAGTGTCTAACTTTGTTTACTGTTACTATACAGTGTTTAACTTTGTTTACTGTTACTATACAGTGTTTAACTTTGTTTACTGTTACTATACAGTGTCTAACTTTGTTTACCATTACTATACAGTGTCTAACTTTGTTTACTGTTGCTATACAGTGTCTAACTTTGTTTACTGTTACTATACAGTGTCTAACTTTGTTTACTGTTACTATACAGTGTCTAACTTTGTTTACCGTTACTATACAGTGTCTAACTTTGTTTACTGTTACTATACAGTGTTTAACTTTGTTTACTGTTGCTATACAGTGTCTAACTTTGTTTACTGTTACTATACAATGTCTAACTTTGTTTACCGTTACTATACAGTGTCTAACTTTGTTTACCGTTACTATACAATGTCTAACTTTGTTTACCATTACTATACAGTGTCTAACTTTGTTTACTGTTACTATACAGTGTCTAACTTTGTTTACTGTTGCTATACAGTGTCTAACTTTGTTTACTGTTGCTATACAATGTCTAACTTTGTTTACCATTACTATACAGTGTCTAACTTTGTTTACCATTACTATACAGTGTCTAACTTTGTATGCTGTTACTATACAGTGTCTAACTTTATTTACTGTTGCTATACAGTGTCTAACTTTGTTTACTGTTGCTATACAGTGTCTAACTTTGTTTACCATTACTATACAGTGTCTAACTTTGTTTACTGTTACTATACAATGTCTAACTTTGTTTACCGTTACTATACAGTGTCTAACTTTGTTTACCGTTACTATACAGTGTCTAACTTTGTTTACCATTACTATACAGTGTCTAACTTTGTTTACTGTTACTATACAGTGTCTAACTTTGTTTACTGTTGCTATACAGTGTCTAACTTTGTTTACTGTTGCTATACAATGTCTAACTTTGTTTACCATTACTATACAGTGTCTAACTTTGTTTACCATTACTATACAGTGTCTAACTTTGTATGCTGTTACTATACAGTGTCTAACTTTATTTACTGTTGCTATACAGTGTCTAACTTTGTTTACTGTTGCTATACAGTGTCTAACTTTGTTTACCATTACTATACAGTGTCTAACTTTGTTTGCTGTTGCTATACAGTGTCTAACTTTATTTACTGTTGCTATACAGTGTCTAACTTTGTTTACTGTTGCTATACAGTGTCTAACTTTGTTTACTGTTGCTATACAGTGTCTAACTTTGTTTACTGTTGCTATACAATGTCTAACTTTGTTTACCATTACTATACAGTGTCTAACTTTGTTTACCATTACTATACAGTGTCTAACTTTGTTTGCTGTTGCTATACAGTGTCTAACTTTATTTACTGTTGCTATACAGTGTCTAACTTTGTTTACTGTTGCTATACAGTGTCTAACTTTGTTTACCATTACTATACAGTGTCTAACTTTTTTTACTGTTGCTATACAGTGTCTAACTTTGTTTGCTGTTGCTATACAGTGTCTAACTTTGATTACTGTTGCTATACAGTGTCTAACTTTGTTTACTGTTGCTGTACAGTGTCTAACTTTGTTTACTGTTACTATACAGTGTTTAACTTTGTTTACTGTTACTATACAATGTCTAACTTTGTTTACCGTTGCTATACAGTGTCTAACTTTGTTTACTGTTACTATACAGTGTTTAACTTTGTTTACTGTTGCTGTACAGTGTCTAACTTTGTTTACTGTTGCTATACAGTGTCTAACTTTGTTTACCATTACTATACAGTGTCTAACTTTGTATGCTGTTACTATACAGTGTCTAACTTTATTTACTGTTGCTATACAGTGTCTAACTTTGTTTACTGTTGCTATACAGTGTCTAACTTTGTTTACCATTACTATACAGTGTCTAACTTTTTTTACTGTTGCTATACAGTGTCTAACTTTGTTTGCTGTTGCTATACAGTGTCTAACTTTGTTTACTATTGCTATACAGTGTCTAACTTTGTTTACCATTACTATACAGTGTCTAACTTTGTTTACTGTTGCTGTACAGTGTCTAACTTTGTTTACCATTACTATACAGTGTCTAACTTTTTTTACTGTTGCTATACAGTGTCTAACTTTGTTTGCTGTTGCTATACAGTGTCTAACTTTGTTTACTATTGCTATACAGTGTCTAACTTTGTTTACCATTACTATACAGTGTCTAACTTTGTTTACTGTTACTATACAGTGTTTAACTTTGTTTACTGTTGCTGTACAGTGTTTAACTTTGTTTACCGTTACTATACAGTGTCTAACTTTGTTTACTGTTGCTATACAGTGTCTAACTTTGTTTACTGTTGCTATACAGTGTCTAACTTTGTTTACTGTTACTATACAGTGTCTAACTTTGTTTACTGTTGCTGTACAGTGTTTAACTTTGTTTACTGTTACTATACAATGTCTAACTTTGTTTACTGTTACTATACAGTGTCTAACTTTGTTTACTGTTACTATACAGTGTCTAACTTTGTTTACCGTTGCTATACAGTGTCTAACTTTGTTTACCGTTACTATACAGTGTCTAACTTTGTTTACTGTTACTATACAGTGTCTAACTTTGTTTACTGTTACTATACAGTGTCTAACTTTGTTTGCTGTTACTATACAATGTCTAACTTTGTTTACCGTTGCTATACAATGTCTAACTTTGTTTACCATTACTATACAGTGTCTAACTTTGTTTACTGTTACTATACAGTGTTTAACTTTGTTTACTGTTGCTATACAGTGTCTAACTTTGTTTACTGTTACTATACAGTGTCTAACTTTGTTTACTGTTACTATACAGTGTCTAACTTTGTTTACCGTTACTATACAGTGTCTAACTTTGTTTACCGTTACTATACAGTGTCTAACTTTGTTTACTGTTACTATACAGTGTCTAACTTTGTTTACTGTTACTATACAGTGTCTAACTTTGTTTGCTGTTACTATACAATGTCTAACTTTGTTTACCGTTGCTATACAATGTCTAACTTTGTTTACCATTACTATACAGTGTCTAACTTTGTTTACCATTGCTATACAGTGTCTAACTTTGTTTACTGTTACTATACAGTGTCTAACTTTGTTTACTGTTACTATACAGTGTCTAACTTTGTTTACTGTTACTATACAGTGTCTAACTTTGTTTACTGTTACTATACAGTGTCTAACTTTGTTTACTGTTACTATACAGTGTCTAACTTTGTTTACCGTTGCTATACAGTGTCTAACTTTGTTTACTGTTGCTGTACAATGTCTAACTTTGTTTACCGTTACTCTACAGTGTCTAACTTTGTTTACTGTTGCTGCACAATGTCAACATTGTTTACCGTTGCTTATTATCATGTTTCCAACACTTGTTCACTTATCAAGTTACGTTATGTAAATATTTTATAGGGCAGTCAGGATTTTATGCCGTCACTATTATCACAGTTATTTTATCTTCAGGTGAGTTCACTTTATATACAGTAGGGTATTTTTAACTTACTTCACACATTCTTTCATAGCACCGTTCATGAATCATATGAAGTGAGAATGGTCGTATAAACATTGTAATATTGTTGCGCTGCACCTTTTTTTGGTTCATGTTAAGGTCGGACATTGTCATTGAGTAGATCATGGATAGATAGATCTATGGTTTTATGTAATCATTAATAAGTTTGTGAATTAATATTTCCAGTTTGCTAGTGTTTTGTTTCATGTTGTCTAGAATTCTATGATACTGGTAACAATGCCTGGATATATCTGTTGTAGCTGCCAGTGCTCTCCTTTCATCTAGTCTATTTGGTCTTGCCGCTAGATTCCCTCAGCAGCACATACAGGCTGTAATGGGTGGAATGGTAAGCATGGTAATCTCATGCCTATCGCACATTTACCTGTAGACACCTTTCAACACTTTTAAATGTCTATCAGCTCTTTTGACCACCTGTCAACGCCTGTCAATTGTAATCAATGTTGATGTGTGGAAAGAAGGACATGATTCTGATACACCTTTTTAACTCATCTGTTCTGATCAACTGATTGTACATTTAATGTGCCGTCGTAAAGAGGCTGCTGTCAATTACAAAAATCTATATGCTGACTTGGGTACTAATAGTAGTCCCATGATGTAGGTGGCCGTCTTGTGTTTATAATGCATTCTGTGGGGCCATCCACAATCTCTCCACATTCCTTATCTCAACTCCTTTACCGTAAACCTTTCCTTTCCACTCTTATGCAATGGCCTTCCTCTTTGTATCTTTCTACAACTCGTCTTTCAACTTTCCTTCTTCTACCCGCTTCCTTTTTTCCCTCTGTCTTCCTTTCACTTCTTACCTACTTCCCAACTCTTCTCCCTTTCTGTTATTACTACTTCTTCTATTCACTCCTTTCTAACCAATACCCTTTCACAACCTTTTTCCCATGTTCAATTTCTCTCCCTTTTCTTCCACATATTTTTACCATGCTTTTCCTTTTTAGCCATCCCCTTTTAGCCGTCCTTTTTTACCCATCCCTTTTTAGCCATCCCCTTTTACCCATCCCTTTTTAACCCATTCCTTTTTACCCGTCTTTTTTTACCCGCCCTTTTTTACCCATCCCTTTTTAGCCATCCCTTTTTACCCGTCCCTTTTTACCCGTCCCTTTACCTAATTTCTGTTTTTCCTCTATTGTATCACTCTCTCCATTCAGTCCTTCTTTCCCTATTCTTTCTTCTACCTTTGTTATCCTGTTCATATTTTAGATTCCCCTTGTCTTCCTGATCTCAGAATAATCTAGAATTAACTAGGTTTTCAGTACTAGCCATCCTTCACATAATAATTGTTCTGGAATTTACATAAATATTACTCATATTTTCTATATCTTGCAGGGTCTAGGAGGAGTATTTTCAGCAGTTGCTGAGCTAATCGTGTTATCAGTCGGCAGCAGCGTGACTGCCTCAGCATTTTGGTACTTCTTTCTTGCAGTCCTTGTCCTTATCCTTGCTATATTGTCCTACTTCCTGCTGCTCAACTTGGTTAGTATGTAATACGTATTTAATGCCTTTTATCAATGGCTGATTCAATTTCTCCGAGTTTTGACCTGCGGTGATGTTGTTGTTTTTCCTATTGCTTATTTATCATTGCATGGCCACAGCGAGATTTATCATTCCATGGCGACAGCGAGTTTTATCATTGCATGGCGACAGTGAGATTTATCGTTGCATGGCAACAGCAAATTTCAAAGTATAAAAACTAACAGGAAGCCCGTAATTTCTTTTACTTTTGTTCAAATTGCCCACAGGCTAGAGTTTAACCGTTTTTTCTTAGGCACCAGAGGGAGTTTTGAAACTGAGTATTTGAGCGACCAGGCGAAAGTCAGGACCCATATGTGTCTGAAGTTGGGGTAAAATTGGTCAAAAAATATGGGAACAAATCGTTTACGCGAACTAACAGACTCATGCAATGACGAAGTGGAATTTATTAACATATGTGTATAAAGGTGCATAGTCCTTAGAATCAAGCCTGACATTTGCTTGTCATAGCTATTGACCATACCCATTGAAGTTCTATGAGGGCGGTGGTATGTTGAAGATTTGCTCGGTTGATACATCGACTGAAGTTTTATGGTTGAAGCATGACCAACAATCAGTGCCTATTGGTTATATTGGTCAGCCCCTTTTACAGGAAGAAATTGGTACTAACTGTGTAAATCATTTGCAATATTGCGATAGGACGTCTTAGTTGTTCTTTTAAAAAGTGATCATAGAGTATGTTGATCAGCTAATTCACCGAAGCACTTGAGTCAGTAACTAACTATGTTGACAATATGAGTTGTTGATCTACCATCATGTCACTGGAACATTGTTAAATGAGAAGAGCTCGAGTGAAGCCTTCCTATACCTATCTCACAATTGTCTAACCTGCCTCTCTCGGAGTGCTTTCAGAGGCCCCACTCATACTCTGGAGGACGCGTGACAAAATATTGAAAATGTATCTATCATGGAATGGAGTCACATTTAGCATGTGTTTAGTCGTACGCTTGTCCATAAACTTGGAGTTATCTTCTTAAACGACATGCGATCTTTATCTATCGATGACATGGAAGCTTCTCTATTTTAACCCTTTCAACATTCACCAAACGCTTTTGTTAAAAGCCAAAGTTTCGTTATCCTAACCCAAATACTCTAAACTATTTATAAATAGTTATCGCTGCTTGTGGATATCCACTGTTAACAGACCCTTCCAGACACAGTATTTCGGTACAATGGTGTACCCAATTGAAGCAACAATTGCTGTATGTTTCCTAAAATAGTAGAAGGAAACTCGATTAAAATGTGAACACTTTGCGTGTGCCCCCATCGAGTGCCCCTAATGTGCAGGGAGTCTGAGAGCGCCCTAAATTGCTAAGCAGCTTGCTAGCACTTTAAGCAACTTGTCATCATTTTATGAAGATAAGCTGGGCATTTGCTGCTCAAGCTGTTCATTGGCTAGAGGTTTCTAGTTTCTAATTCTTTTACAGGATTATGCCAAGCATTATCAAGGCCAAGATGGTAAATATATTTGCATTACTTTTTTCTCATTTACCTGTAGATATGCGTTCAGCTACAAAGACTTGTATTCGCATAGACTTCAATAGAGTAGTAGAGTTATATGTACCATAGAGTAATAGAGTTAAACATAGATAGGTATATAGTCATATTTACAAACAGTCACTACATTTAAATAAAGTCTATAGAAGCATTTCCTCAAAACATCAAATAACCTTTTTTCTCTTGCTGTCAGTTGCCATGAAAACCTTCTGCAGTCATACCTCGACTTAAGAGCTCAATGCTTTCCACCACTGAGCTCGAATTTTAATTTTCTTGTACAAAGGACTTGGAGGTTACAGCGTCTTTATCTTATGACATTCTCGCCTTACGATGTGGAAGACAAAGTTTTTTGTTGCCTCGTAACAGCATTTTCCTGGCCTATGACATTAACAAAAATGTCTCATAAAATTCAAATTTGGCGATCGGTGTACTTCATATGTCGGGAGTCACGAAGATGTCGATATGTTAATTGCTGAAATCCTTCCCGCAATCCCTGAAAGAGATACGATGCTCTTTCTCTCTCTCTCAGTTTAGTATTCCTCGTTTTGTAAGATCTTGATCTTGCGTGAGTGAAATAATATCGAATTTACTGTGCATTTTAGTGCTTAATATAATATTTTGTATAAACTTCAATTCATTATATATAGTTGTATAACTTTAATTCATTAGACATGGGTTCCAAGTCCTTCTCCTAGGTCCGACTCCATACAATATGTACTGTACATACAAATGTTACATTTTATTGCGGATTATAACCGCTAAATAGGTAATTATAGTTACTAAGGTTAATATACTATTTTGTCACTAATTTTTAATATGTGCAGTGCATACACAAAATTTTGATGTCTTTTACTGGGATTTTTGCATTAGATAATTGCTATAGGTTCCAATACCCCTCTATACGACATTTCCCTCTTACGATCCCAGCCCCAGAGTGAATTAATGTCATATGGAAGGATTTATTTGGTATATAAATTACCAAAAAATGATTTAGTAATTCCCACTCTTTGAAAAAAAACATCTAAAAACAGAATACTAGCTTGTTTAATAAGTAAGTTAATAAGACACAGTAGATAACTTACATATTTACTGTAAATAAATAAAATTTAAGTTAAAGAAGCTTAGTTGACTATGCTGAACACTATACCGAATACTATACCGAATACTATACCGAATACTATACCGAATACTATACCGAATACTATACCGAACACTATACCGAATACTATACCGAATACTGTACCGAATACTATACCGAATACTGTACCGAACACTATACCGAATACTATACCGAATACTATACCGAACACTATACCGAATACTATACCGAACACTATACCGAATACTATACCGAATACTATACCGAATACTATACCGAATACTATACCGAATACTATACCGAATACTGTACCGAATACTGTACCGAATACTGTACCGAATACTGTACCGAATACTATACCGAATACTGTACCGAACACTATACCGAATACTATACCGAATACTGTACCGAATACTATACCGAATACTATACCGAATACTATTCCGAATATTATACCGAATACTTTACCGAATACTATACCGAACACTATACCGAATACTGTACCGAATACTATACCGAATACTATACCGAATACTGTACCGAACACTGTACCGAATACTATACCGAATACTATACCGAATACTATACCGAATACTGTACCGAATACTATACCGAATATTATACCGAATACTGTACCGAATACTATACCGAATACTATACTGAATACTATACCGAATACTATACCGAACACTATACCGAATACTATACCGAATACTATACCGAATACTGTACAGAATACTGTACCGAATGCTACACCGAAAACTATACTGAATACTATACCGAATACTGTACCGAATACTATACCGAATACTATACCGAATACTATACCGAATACTATACCGAATACTATACCGAATATTATACCGAATACTGTACCGAATACTATACCGAATATTATACCAAATACTATACCGAACATTATACCGAATACTGTACCGAATACTATACCGAATACTATACCGAATACTATACCGAATATTATACCGAATACTATACCGAATACTATACCGAACCCTATACCGAATACTATACCGAATGCCAAACCGAATACTATACCGAATACCAAACCGAATACTATACCGAATACTATACCAAATATTATACCGAATACTATACCGAACACTATACCGAACACTATACCGAACACTATACCGAACACTGTACCGAATACTATACCGAATACTATACCGAATACTGTACCGAATACTATACCGAATACTATACCGAATACTATACCGAATACTATATCGAATACTATACCGAATATTATACCGAATACTGTACCGAATACTATACCGAATACTATACCGAATACTATACCGAATATTATACCGAATACTATACCGAATACTGTACCGAATACTATACCGAATACTATACCGAATACTGTACCGAATACTATACCGAATACTGTACCGAACACTATACCGAACACTATACCGAACACTATACCGAACACTGTACCGAATACTATATCGAATACTATACCGAATACTATACCGAATACTATACCGAATATTATACCGAATACTATACCGAATACTATACCGAACATTATACCGAATACTATACCGAACATTATACCGAATACTGTACCGAATACTATACCGAATACTATACCGAATACTATACCGAATACTATACCGAATACTATACCGGATACTATACCGAATACTATACCGAATATTATACCGAATACTATACCGAATACTGTACCGAATACTGTACCGAATACTATACCGAATACTATACCGAATACTATACCGAATACTGTACCGAATACTATACCGAATACAATACCGAACACTATACCGAACACTGTACCGAATACTATACCGAATACTATACCGAATACTATACCGAATACTATACCGAATACTATATCGAATACTATACCGAATATTATACCGAATACTGTACCAAATACTATACCGAATACTATACCGAATATTATACCGAATACTATACCGAATACTATACCGAATACTATACCGAATACTATACCGAATACTATACCGAATCCTATACCGAATACTATACCGAATACCATACCGAATACTATACCGAATATTATACCGAACACTATACCGAACACTGTACCGAACACTGTACCGAATACTATACCGAATACTATACCGAATACTATACCGAATACTATACCGAATACTATACCGAATACTATACCGAATACTATACGGAATACTATACCGAATACTATACCGGACACTATACCAAATACTGTACCGAATACTATACCGAATACTATACCGATTACTGTACCGAATACTATATCGAATACTATACCGAATACTATACCGAATACTATACCGAATATTATACCGAATATTTTACCGAATACTATATCGAACACTATACCGAACACTATACCGAATACTGTACCGAATACTATACCGAATACTATACCGAATACTATACCGAATACTATACCGAATACTATACCGAATACTATACCGGACACTATACCGAATACTGTACCGAATACTATACCGAATACTATACCGAATACTATACCGAATACTATACCGAATTCTATACCGAATACTATACTGAATTCTATACCGAATACTATACCGAATACTGTACCGAATACTATACCGAATACTATACCGATTACTATACCGAATACTATACTGAATACACACACATTAAAATACCTTTCAATCTTATGTTGCAGGAAACTTAATTCTAATTATTTTTTATTTTCACTTTTCTGCCGACTTGGATCTTCTTGCCTCGCATTCAGAATCATTTTCGCCTTCATTTCGAGATGGCTTTTCTAAATTACTTTTGATCCGCCGGAAAAGACCGAGCGATGCCGTTTTGTATGTGGCCTCTTGCATACAAGGCCACCTAGCGGCTGCATCAAGAACCATTTTGTTTGCTCGTATCTCAAGTTTGTCTCGTATCTTAAGGCAAAAATTTGCTCAGAATGTTCTTTGTATCTCAAATTTAATGTATGTTAGGGCACTCGTATTTCGAGGTATGACTGTATTGCCTTATCTATGTATGTATGAATATAAGGATAAGTCTCTGTGAGTAGCTGCACCATCTTGGTTTCCCTCTGAACTTGCATGTGGCTGTCCAGAATGGTTTGCACATTGACTTATTGGGCAAGGTTTTAAAATTGAAGTGTTCTAAAATTTCGTAAGTTTGCTAAAATTTAATTTCAATTAAATCAAAGTGTATTGCGTTATAAAAAAAGATCAATTTTTCCAAATTCACTTGGTAACGGGTTTGAGGACTAAATTTTGCTTTTTGGAACTCGATTTTGAAGCATGCTTAAATGTGTGTCAAATCTTGTCATGAACTTCACCACTCATTATGTTGGTTATTTTGTATTTTTTATGAGAAATTGTCTTTTTCACCGTTTTTTATCAAAAAATAAAAATTCTGAGTTATGCGCTTCTCAGTCTACTTTACTTGTGCCATAGACCTATTCATACATTTAGGACTAGTGAACTGTGGTAATGCGAATGTAATCTATTGCTATTAACTATTTGTGTCTCAGTTGTTGATCTTAAGCATTACGCACCATTTACTTATTCCTCTTTCTTGCCGTTACTTTTAAGCAGACATTAGTTGGTAGTCTACCATTGTTATTGGTTACCATTGGTTACCAACCTCTTCCTCTGTTTTAACACTTTATATCCAGCTTAACACGCTACAGAGATATCTGTTTTTGTTCTATGTAATTACATACAGGTTTTTAGAACCTTTAATTCATGCGCTTTGGTTTGTACATCTACCCAGATACAAATTAACTTCAGTTATCTGAGTACATATGGCATAAAAGCATACATAATTTACTTCACTGTATTTTGTCTTATGGTCTAATTTAATTTAAATAGCACTGATCGGTATTAATAAAGGTAATATATATCTATAGATAATATATATAGGTATATATATACGTATATATAATAGATATAAGTGGATATATATGTATATATATATATACACACTTATATATACTTATATATACACTTATACATACTTATATATATACGCTTACATGTATATATACTTATATATATACACTTATATATATATATATACTTATATATATACACTTACATGTATATATACTTATATATATACACTTATATATATACTTATATATATACTTATATATATATATACTTATATATATACTTATACTTATATATATACTTATATATATACTTATACTTATATATATATACAGTCAAACATGGATAACTCGTCCACGGATAGCTCGAACACATGGTTAATTCGAACATTTCCTTTGGTCTGTTCCCACGTAATGATAAATTGCTATAGATAACTCGAACTCAACACTGTTAATTCGAACTGTTTTTTTGCCCAACGGTACCGAAACGGTTGTTATCGCTTTAGAAAATCACTTTATTCAAAGCCATAGAGGTAAACTTCATCTTTTCATAATTCATAAGCGTCGTTATTACCACCATCGGCAAAATATTTTTGTCAACGACTTTTCTAAAAGTTTGGTGAAATTTGATTTATACTGCGATACGATGAATAGCACGGGCTAGCCAGGTCACGCGCGCAAGGATTTTCGCCACGCACATACAAAACAAAAATCGCATGTTGTTTTGTATGTGCGTGGCGAAAATCCTTGAGTGCGTGACCCGGCTAGCCCGTGATGAATAGTTTTCCGACGTTGATTCCGTGTTGAATCAACGTCGGAATGTTGAATGTTTAAAACGTCTTAAAAATTGTTGTAATTAAACGTATACGTTGTCTGAGCTACAAAAAACTATTCATCGTTTGACCTAAACACAGAATACGTGTGTACATTCAATAAGTATCTATTAAAAAAGCGTGAGTGATATAGAATGTATCGTGAAACCTCGTAAAACTTATAATTGAACTGCCTCGGAGTGTTGCTCTTAACGAATCCCAGGTAAAGTAAGGTAATCTGCATAAACTTCAAGAAAAAACGGCAAAATTGATCGTGGGTAAAACCCCAAAAGAAAAAAATGTCTTTTCTTTTGAGCATTTCAACAACGATCAAGTTTTGCCAATGTCAATCTGAAAAACGTCCTGGCAATAACATCACCTCAAACAACAAACCAATCTCAAGTGATAGAAAAATCTCTATACTTTTTCATGAAAACGTTTTAAACTTTACATTAGAAGCATTTAATTTGAAACAAGCCATTTGTGCTTTTGATTTATATTATAATTTGTATATGTACATGTATCTACTAATAAATAAGTAAATATATGGACTTGTGACAGTGCTCTGATAACTAGAACGCTCTGATAATTGGAACACTTTTGCTCGGTCCCTTGAAGTTCGAGTTATCCATGTTTGACTGTATATATATACTTATATAAATATGTATATACTTATATATAATATATATATACTTATATGTATATACTTATATATAATATATATACTTATATATATATACTTATATAAATATGTATATACTTATATATAATATATATATACTTATATATAATACATATACTTATATATAATATATACTTATATACTTATATATATACTTATATATAATATATATACTTGTATATATACTTATATATAATATATATGCTTATATATATTATATATTTACTTATATATAATATATATGTGTGTATATATGTGAAAGGTTGATAATTATACATAGAGAAAGGAAAAGAGATCAATGTATGTTCACATGATAGCATGTTCTAGTTACCTCAAACAACAGCAGGTACTACCAGATATGTTTTATTGTTGCAGAGGTAATGATTATAGTTGAAAGGCCAGTATCTACAGCAAAGGGATTTTTCTCGCAATATTTGAAAATCCTTCGGCTGATATGGCCGTACGCTCTGTCTGTTGTACTTGTATTCTTTGTCACTCTGGCGATGTTTCCTTCCATCACCTCAGAGGTGCAGTCAGTAAACCATGGCTCATCTAATTGGACAGGTGAGCTCAAAGTGCTCGGATTTTTAAGTGTTGTTCATGTCGTGTTCTTTTGTATGTTTACACCTGTTGGGTTTGAGATCCAACACCCCTAGCTAGAGTACAGTTCGTTTTTAATTGCTGAATAATATACAAAATTTAAATGCTGGAAATGACTGGTTCTAGGTAACTAAGGTGTTGCACCTCACATACGCTCGTAAGTTACAGAGACCGTAAGACAGCAACTTGTATGCGTTCAGGATATATAGTACAGTGCACCTTCAGGATACGATTACCTTGATACATGATTTTTTCACCTTATAAAGTGGAACATGATGATTTTTCCACTTCACTATACGAATCTTACTTGACCATACAAATTCAACAAATTTTTTGCCCGAGTTAAAATTTGGCAGTCAGTGTGCTTATTACATACATCAAAATAATGAAGACACCGAAATGCTGTTCGCCGAAAATATTTTTACAACCCCAAAGGACACACGATGACCGATTTATCTCAGTTCAGCAATTCTTGTGTTTAAAACGGTAGTATTTTCCCTTTAAAATCAGTAGCAAAGTTGGAGTTGCAGTCCCTTCAAACAGAAAATAATGGTCAGACAACTTCCCTTTACCTGCTAACAAAAACTCCATGTCATCATAAAAACAACATCGTTTGGGTTTTCTTGCCGAATTACATCTAGGTTGGAAAAGGTTTTAACTAGGTTTGCTAAACACTATAGTAAAAGCGAAGACAGAAACTAATAAGTGATACAATTTTAGTGATAAAAAGTTGAAATTCAGTAAAATGGTTAAAATACATACTAAAATTTAACTTCAAGTGTGTGTTCACTAAGCTAAACTTATTTGTGGTTAATTCAACATTTGTTTTATACGTAAGTCTGTTCTGAAGGCGCAAGCACCTTACAGTACATACTGTACATGGTACATTATACATGTAATGTTACATTTTATTGCGGATCATGACCACTAAATACAATAAAGCTACAGCTGTAGGGTAGGTAACTATAGTTAATAAGGTTGACATACTATTTTGTTACTAATTTTTAATATGTACAGCACTTATATACAATTTTGATGATTTTTACCAGGGAATGTTTGCATTATATAATTACTATGGCTCCTATATCCCTACATACGATTTCTTCACTATACGATGCCAACCCTGGAATGGATCAAAATCGTATCCTGGGAGTGCACTGTATTACTAACACAGTACTGCTAACTCTAGTACAACTAACTCTAGCCGTGCCAGCTCTGGTACTAGTAACTCTAGTACTACCAGCGCTGGTACTAGTAACTAGCACTACCAGCTCTGGTACTAGTAACTCTATTACTACCAGCTCTGGTACTAGTAACTCTAGTACTACCAGCTTTGGTACTAGTAACTGTAGTACTATCAGCCCTGGTACCAGCAACTTTAGTACTAGTAACTCTATTACTACCAGCTCTGGTACTAGTAACTCTAGTACTACCAGCTTTGGTACTAGTAACTCTAGTACTACCAGCTTTGGTACTAGTAACTGTAGTACTATCAGCCCTGGTACCAGCAACTTTAGTACTAGTAACTCTATTACTACCAGCTCTGGTACTAGTAACTCTAGTACTACCAGCTTTGGTACTAGTAACTGTAGTACTATCAGCCCTGGTACCAGCAACTTTAGTACTAGTAACTCTATTACTACCAGCTCTGGTACTAGTAACTCTAGTACTACCAGCTTTGGTACTAGTAACTCTAGTACTACCAGCTTTGGTACTGATAACTCTAGTACTACCAGCTCTGGTGCTAGCAACTCTAGTATTACCAGCACTGGTACCAGTAACCTTAGTACTACCAGCGCGGGTACTAGTAACTCTTGTACATACTGTATCCTAGATGACTCATACCTGACCGTTATGAAAAAAGTCGAAGAAGTTCAGTTTCTACCAGCTTTTTTCAACCTTTTAAACGCTGCTTCTAAACACCAAATTTTTAATCAACGTTAATATCGTGGAATCTCGTATGAAGTAATGCATTTGACATATTTCTAAGTTCGTTACACCGTATCAACATTTGTTGTTCAATATGGTGCATTTAGTATTTCAAGTTTAAACAAAACTATACGTGTCCATCCAGTATACTAATCAGCTGCATATATGCTGAAGATGCCTCTATTTAAAATACAACAGCCAGTCATCCTCATTAAAATCCTGGTTGATCAGTATACCGATCCACCTGTTTAGTGTTGCATAGATGAGTATTTATGCTATTACAAAAAATATTAAGAAATGTAAATCTGTTCACTTGGTAATGTTTAACAAATATCTATGAATTTAATTTACTATTACTAAGTTCCCGTCACCATGAACAATACTAAGTGAAAAATGTGCCTGGAGGTTCATCTTCACTTAAGAAATGATTGGCCAACGCTTTTTGCTACTACCGATGACAGCAACTGAGTATCTCTAGTATATAGTAATGTACAATTTTAAATGCAGCACAACTTTTTGTGCTGCATTTGAACTTTATACGTTAATTTCTGAGATTACAACTTTAGTATCAGATTTCATACTTCATCAGACTTCAACTCATGTATATTTGGTTGTGACGCGTCATTTCCTAGATTGTGTAGTCTAAATATACCTAATACAGTTTAGTGCTGTAAGTGTGCTGATCTGATACCGTTGCGGCTATTAGACTGAGTGCATTGTTAAGTGAGCGTTTGGTAATCATTGTAGATAAGTATTTTATACCTCTCTACTGCTTCCTGTTATTTAACTGCGGAGACCTCGCTGGCAGGATGTCGGCTGCCTACTTCAGCCTTGTAAGTACACTCCTTAAGAAGTATGCATTATTTGCTGCAATTCTCACTGCTCTTTTCATACTATTAACTTATGGTATTCGCACTAATCATATTGCACTATGCATTTCACAACACGCTACTCAATGCTCAATCTGATTAGGATATGCATGGTTATTGTATTGGTTATTGTACTAGTAAACACTGATTATTTATATGTTATTTTTACTGTTTATATGTTATATGTATTATTCATATGTTGTATGTATTATTTATATGTTGTATGTATTATTTATATGTGATATGTATTATTTATATGTTGTATGTATTATTTATGTGTTATGTATTATTTATATGTTGTATGTACTATTTATATGTGTTATGTATTATTTATATGTGATATGTATTATTTATATGTTATATGTATTATTTATATGTGATATGTATTATTTATATGTTGTATGTATTATTTATATGTGTTATGTATTATTTATATGTGATATGTATTATTTATATGTTGTATGTATTATTTATATGTGATATGTATTATTTATATGTGATATGTATTATTTATATGTTATATGTATTGTTTATATGTTATATGTATTATTTATATGTATTATGTGTTATTTATATATGATGTGTATTATTTATATGCGATATCTATTATTTATATTCGATATGTATTTTCACTCTTGGATACACGCTGACATGCCATCAGTAGTGTATCTGAAGAAAGTTGGTTAACAATTTAAAGCCTGAGATAATGCGAGGAGTTGTTCTCTCATCAGATCTTACTCCTGAGAAAACTCAGCTGCATAGTTTCACTTTGTCTTTTCATAGTTTTGGTTTGGCTAGAATTACGAAAATTTGGCTGTTTGGCTTCTAATACGTTTTCAGTATGATTCTCAAGTTTCAAGTCAGTTAGACTCATAATTCTTAACAAATCACCAAATACTGACGACTTTCAAACTGGTCAAGAACTGAGACAGCTGCTGACGGAATATTAGTTTCTAATGGCACGCTGATACAGGTTCTTCATAACAATGGGATCACTAATGGCACACTGATACAGGTTCTTCATAACAATGGTATCACTAATGGCACATTGATACAGGTTCTTCATAACAATGAGATCACTAATATAATATCAACCTTTTACCCTTACGCTGGAAAGATTACTGCAAATATACAAGAATACTTGTATAACCATGTTATTTTATCGGTATCATTTGATTGAGTTATTTTAACGTTTGCATTCAACTCCTAATATTTTATTGTGACTCTGTTTTAGCCGAAGCCCCGCATCAGCATCCTGTTTCTGAGTATTATCCGTCTTGTATTCATACCTTTATTTATAATGTGCAATGCTCAACCAAGAAACAACTTGCCAGTCTGGTTCAATAGTGATGTCTACCCGATCATTATTATGGTTGTCTTCTCTCTCAGCAATGGCTACCTCTCGACCCTTGCCCTCATGCATGCTCCTGCGTAAGTGGCTATTTTAGCTTGATAGATATTTACCCATAAAGATATTTACCCATAAAGATATACACCTATAAAAATAGACACCCATAACGATATAAACCCATACCGATATACACCCATAACGATATACACCCATAAAAATAGACACCCATAATGATATACACTCATAACGATATACACCCATAAAAATAGACACCCATAATGATATACACCCATAACGATATACATCCATACCGATATACACCCATAACGATATACACTCACAATGATATACATCCATAAAGATATACACCCATAACGATATACACTCACAATGGTATACATCCATACCGATACACACATAACGATATACACCCATAACGATATACACCCATAACGATATACACCCATAACTATATACACCCATAACGATATACACTCATAACGATATACACCCATAACGATATACACCCATACCGATATACGAGTAAAATACATGAGCGTTTTTATATAAGAGCCATAATTTAGAATTTGAGCTGTTGTCTTGGGAAGCTGTCACTACGTAGACCTGATGTGCACCGTATGTTTATTCCGCATCGAGTCCTTTTTATTAATTAAACTAAAACTAGAGCATTTTAAAAAGTAAAATCAAATGTCAATTAAATAGAAAATGTTAAGTATATGTTGAAAGTTAACCGAGTCCCTTCATTTTCTTTTGCGAATAAGCAGATCCTTGTGTTCATTCGTTATTTTTGTCATCAGGAAAATTAACCTTTTTGTTTAAGGTTAAAAAATGCGATTCCCCAGCAGTTCCTCTACCTTTATTGGCCGATTCATCTCTCACTTAAGTAATAATAACTTTCCTTTATCGTGCATTGTCATCGAACTGATAGTATTTATCAACTAAAAACATCTCCATTTTCATAGTTGAGTGATAACAGTTAACATAGTTCAAAGTGATAACGAGACATTTTGTCAAGTCAGAAGGATGTGAATTCAATTTCAGATATTTTAAATGTGATAAATTGCATAGCTATTCAAGTGCATTGATGTAGGCCTGCAAGCTGGTTACAAAGTATCTCTAACTCTTATCTTGAAGTTAGACTATAACTTGAAAATACTACAAAGCCATTGTTTAAATATATCATAAAATCTCCCGATTTTAAGTACTCTCACCGATTGATGGACAGCTTGATATGGAATGACATTAATTTACTTTTTGTGTGTCTTTGCTGTCTTCGCATCGGATCTTTATGAAATATGTGACAAGTTTCACTTTTTCTGTTCCCAGATTGGTGAGCAAGCAGCAGTCAGAGTTGACGGGGTCTCTCATGGCACTCTCTATGACGGTCGGTCTTTCCCTTGGGTCTGCAGTGTCCTATGGTTTTGTTATCTTGGTTAAAACCATGTGATACAAGCTTCTGACTTCACTGTTGGCTTTACACTCTCAGTGTATAAACCGAAAATGCATAATTTGCCTCTACCGGTCAATTAGGCCAATGTATAGGCATAGCTTTGGTGCTAGCTCGTTGCTACCACATGATTCTTTACTTTTGAGCTCTGTTTACTTTGGTTTCCATTTAACATCCCTCCCTAGTTAATCTTTGCTACATATTATCAATAGTCTTGTTTGAAAACTGATCATCTCTCATTTTTATCATTCCTAAAACATTAGGAAATCCATTAAATTGGGTTAAATTCTGAAGGTGCAGTAATTTTTATAAATCTTTCACTTCATAAGTGACTCCATATTTCTATAAAATTACTTTTACTTCCATGTTTATGCTGGGCTTGTCATTGATGTTCCTCAATTTTAGTATTTTTATCTGAAAGTATGTTACTATTATACTTTATATAATTTGACTGCTCAATCAATATCTGTCTTGTCAAAATTCTTTATTGATAATTTTTATTAGCCTAGGAATTTTAGACATTATCTTATAATGCGGTTCTACTCATGAACTTCCAGTATATATGTATGCAATCAAATACTTCAATACACAGTTTTAAATAAGCTTCTATCGCATTTGAGAGGTTTGTGACAGGGCAGCGTGTATGAAGTCTGAGAGAAGGCAACTCCTAAATTGTGCCCATTTGCTATAACAAATTCAATCTGGTAATCACTGGTTCAGCAGCAAAAAACAATTCAAAAGATATGAGCCTTTAGTTCATACGAGTAAAAAAGTTGAGTTTGATATCTCCACTGTGATGGCAGGCTTTACGCTTGACCTACTCAACGATCAACATACCCAGCTTGTTGTACTGTCATATTATGCATGAGAGCCAGAGGTGTGATGGTGTGTCATTTATTGTCTATAAGTAGGGACATAGGAGGTCAATGTGCGCTACAGCGGAACATAGTAGTAGCGAGGCAGCGAGGGAATCAGCAGATTCAAACCAGCTATAATAAGTATTTAATGTTTTGTTAACCTTTATTGTGTTTACTATGGAAACTAGTACTGCTACTTAAAGAGAAAGCAAGATCAACACAGGGTCTGTATAGGGTGGGTGTTCTCCCATGTGAAGCCTTGACCCCGCCTTGACTAACCAGTTTAAACTTTAAAGTCAATATACAGTAAAGCTTTTAATATGGTAGATGGTCCAAAAATTTCAATTGCTTTCATTACCAGCAGGGAAGGCAGACTGTTAACAGCTAACAGGTTTATTTTACCAACATTGTACAAATTTCTGATGTGACTCATATAATATTTAATATTTATATAGCGAGTCATTTCATTTTTTATATGGTAAAATAATGATAGTAATAATAAAACAAATATTACTTATTTTGAGATTTCTTATTTATTCAATAGAACTTATTAAGGTTATTATTCATTCATTAAATCTCTTTGTATTTCCATAGACATTAGATTCACAAAAATATTAGTACCTCAGATAAAAAAATGATACCAACTTTATGAGGTCCAGCTACAGAGATATAGCAATTGCTTTCAAATATTTGCACAGCTGAAGTTTCCAAGAATGATTTTCAAGCACAGTCATACCTCGACATATGAGTTCCTCAACGGACGAGAAAATCGAGGTACATGTACAAGCAAAATTTCGAGCAAGTTTATGCTTTGAGACCCGATAACGAGTCGGTTCTAGATTGCCACTAAATGGTTAAGTATGCAAAAGGCCATTTTCCAAAACAGCGTCGCCAGATCTTTTTCTCTAAATCAGTTTAAAAAAATGTTAAAAAGTTCGGGTAATAGTTTTTGTGAAAGTGAGGCAAAAAGTGCCAAGCTGAAAACCCAAAATGAAAAATTAAAACGACAAAATTTAAGTTTTGTAAAAGATTAAAACTTAGCTTTAAGTGTGTGTTTAGTAAGCTAAATTCATTTGAGTTAAGTTCAAAGTTTGTTTTACGTAACATCACAAAAATCTAGTGTAACGAATGCATTGCTGTCGAGTCTCTCTCAAACCGCCACTAACCACTACATCTGCCTCACAGGCAAGAGCTTCATACAGTACTGTATATAGTAATGTTACATTTTATTACTGTTTATAATATAGTAATAATATAATAATGTTACATTTTATTGCAAATCATAATCACTAAATAGGTATTTGTTACTTTGTGAATGTAAGCACTGAAGTACAACAATTAAAAACAGGTTCTTTCATTGTAATATCCTGTTTTAGATGGGTTTTTTTCAGCTTGAGAACGGGTTAATTTGTATTTAGTTACTTGATATAAGAAATATTGCATTTAGATACGACAACATTGACATACGAGCTCAGTCTTAAAATGCATTAAGCTCGTATGACGAGGACTAACTGTATATCGTTTTTTAAGGATTGGCCATCTCATACAAGCTATTTTAACTTGTGGAAATTGTGCAGAGCTCTTTTTCAAACTGGAACAACTGCAAAGGCTTTTTAAGTCCAACCTAAGTTTATCTTTAAGGCTCATAATTTGAATTTAACAAGGTCATGTTTTCGGTTCATTAGAATCATGTCTGGAGTTCTTGAAGGTGGTGCTTTGTTCATTTAAGTCAACCCCTTTAGTCCTAGGCTGCCAGACAGTGGCTAGACTGTTGCCTCTTGCCCACACTCACTCAGGTGATCATCATGAATGGCAGAGCACCTGCTCAGACTGTCATCATTGCATGGGTTAATCAATACAGCTGTAGCGCGTTCAGCTCAATAACGCTCCAGCAAGTCATACACTCTGATTGTCTATCATAATATTCATTAACAGATCTGAGCAAAATAAAGCGATTGAAAACCATAAAAGAATATTTCATAACTCCCGATATAAATAGAATATGTCTCTGAAATCTGGGGGATGAAAAACTGTCAGCGTTAGAGTTATACATAAAAGCTTTATAATTCTGAAAGTCTGTCTCTTCGGAAATAGAGTTCTAATTCATACAAGAAGATGATGATATATAGCAGAAGACAATCATATGTGGCAGCAAAGGTCATCGATTGTGAAAAGTCAGTTTGTCTGCCAGCGACAGGCAAGGAGCAGGTGCAACAATGTGTCCCTTGTTGACAATAAGAACTATATCAGTTTTCTGTGTCATTCTGGTAACCTCAGGTAAGAACCTCCCAACAAAATATGATATTGTTTGTTTTAGTTACCAAACCTGTTTCATGCTGTTTCTCTACAGGTAAATATATGTACCTTGTACATGAATAATGTGGTATTATTTTACAACAGAAACTGCAAGTGTTTTGCTTTCTAAAAGAGCTGATGGATTTTCCTTGAAGCCGGCTGATTTTAATGGAAATTGGCTCGAAAAAGATTGGAGGTTTTGCAGTTCATTTGACTACAAATATGAGTTAAACCAGTCATCAGTGAATACGGGTGCAATCATAACCTTAGTAAGTTTGAACCTACTAATGTTCATTGTGGAGTACTGTTACTAGTACTGCTTGTGAGAGAGATCATCATCATACATGTATGTGACCATTATATGCACACTTTTTCTGTGAAGCGGCAAAATGGTCTGGTGACGTACTTGGTAATGCGATTGGCTGCAAAACTTGCCTACCTGAATTCCATTTTTATGCCAGGCAATCTTGTTTCTTATCGCTCTTACGGCGGCTTTAGATGATCGAACAGATGGATAGACGAACAAACATAACCCTTATTATTTTACAGATTATATTAGAATGCATTCAATCATTTTGTGTTGTATTGCAGAGCATGGTATTACAATATGTTAAACCGCATTGCATCTCAGTCCATTATGTTGTGTTACGTTATATTATAAACATAGCTCTGATAACACTTGTATATAATATAAAGCATATAAATCAACCATATAATACGTGTCTATTTCAGTCCTCCAACAACAATGCAATAGGCATCCAAGTTGCTAGTATGGAAGAAACCACACTTAAGGTGTTTGCCTCCCAGAGATCAGTTACTGCTCAATTTGGTTGGTCGAGATATCTTGGAATAACACTTGGTAAGTCTGTACATACCTTGGGAAGTCTGTACATACTAGGAGGTGTGAGGTTAAAATATTCATAAGTTAACATCAACAGCTGAGCTGAGGATTTAGAGTGTTAAGAATTCAAGTTACTGTTTTATCAGGAAGTCAGTTATAAGCAGAATGGATGAGTGCAAGTTAGTATGTTGCTGTGTCAATATATGGAACTCTGGCTAAAATTACTATCACATGAATGTTGCTTTGTGCTTGTCAATGTCTGATGTGTCAGTCTGAGAACTTTCTCTGGCCTTTCAACCCTGATATAAATTATATATGCCTTGAAGTGTTGTATATAGCTTGTATATGGAAATGTATAAATTATGCACCTCAAAATGTTGTATATAACTTCTATATGAATATATATATACTATATTAATACATCAATATATAATTAGTATGTATAATAGCATATATAAATAGTATATATAGTACATTTATAAGATATATATTGTATATATAGTATATATATAGTACATATATAGTGTATATAGTATATATATATAAGATATATATTGTATATATAAGATATATATTGTATATATATTATATATTATATAGTGTATATAGTATATATATAGTGTATATATAAAATTAAGTGAGATGAAGGTTTAAGTTGTTTAAAACAATTTTATTACTAATAGTTTCATGTTGCAAAGCAACAATTATCAGATAAAATTGCTAACACTAAGAGTGTCGTGTATATATAGGTTGAAATAAAAGAATAGTGGTTAAAATACCTGAAAGCATCACTGATCAGTAGGATTAAATTTAGCAAGCGATGCCATGATGTGCAAAGTAATAAACAAACAAAGCTAAACAATTTAGGAGTTAAAAGTTAGTTTTTAAATTTATATATATATATATATATATATATATATATATATATATATATATATATATATATATATATATTAGGTGTATAATATATTGGTGTATAATAGGTTTTCATTATAAACTCTATGTATTTTTTTAGACTCAGCTCAATATACCAATAATAATGACCTGCTTGTGATTGTCACAAGTCTGACGGCCTGAGGACCATAATAATATGATTATTTGCACATGCATACTTATCACAGCATATAAAGCAGCGACTGAGAGTTGTGACGTATATTGACCAGCGAGTATATTTCACTAAAAGTTTAAAAACACCTACAAGCGAAACTGACCATAGTCTATAGTTGATTACATATGTTGCATAATTACATACATCACATATAGTCACACTTACATACAATACATTTAGTCACATAGTCACATACATTCTTCCATGTTGGATCTTATATCCCTACAGATGTTTGGAGATCAAAGAACCTGTTCTTGGTAACCAACACCAGTGAGATTTGCCTGCTCAAGAGCGACACAGACCTTACTGTGCTTTTCTCCAGTTCTAGTGTCTCTTTTGAGAATGCCACACTCAACATTACAAAGCACCTTGCATCAACCATATCTGATGACCTGCAACAGGTGCTTTGTTAGATGGTTGTATCTAAAGGCTGGTTACCATGTACGCCGCAAGCATCGGCGACAGCACAGCAGAGCTAGCACCAATGAAATGTGAACCTACACGCCGAGCACCGCGGGACTTAACTCAAGAGTTTAGCGATGTTCGACTGTCGCGAAGAGATGCTGGCAAAGCTTTTTCAAAATGCGCTGTACAAGTAAAGGTCGGCGTAAAGAATGGCTAGCGACTATTTTTACGCGATCACTAGCGACGCAGCTTTATGTGCACATTAGCCGTCGAGCCCTGCGCAGCAAGTGTTGTGCTGCGCGAAATTACCGCCGGGGTTTTGCATTCGATATATGAACCAGGCAGTAGCGCAGGTCAAGGAAAAACGAGATCTATTGTCGTTCTAAATAGTTAGACTGAATATCAGTCTAACTAGCAATAAGCTCCATGTTATGTTAAACGTGTTAACACTATTACTATCTTTCATTGATGATTGTCATTGTTTCAATCTAATATAAGTTACAAACAAAAATCCTACCAGAGACATAATTATGGTCGTCTTACTATCGACCCTTATTTTATAAGCAGCCATTACTATAGAACCTTAGTCTATCACTTGGTACTGCCTTTCATTATAAGCTATGCTATAGAGCTTGCTAGAATCCCAATTGCTTTAAAGCCAGCAATCTGGACCGTTAGATCAATTTTAGCTTTATGATTGTTTCTATAAAACTTGTTTGAATATTATAAAAAATAGCCCTCTATACCTTCCGTTTTCAGCTGCACTAGCAATATGAAAATAACCTATAATCCAAATTTTGGTTTTTGACTTATATCTAAACTTTAAAAAACTGTTGCTGTCCAGAGCTGATAGACGTGAGCTGATAGAATTGGCGTGTCACACTTTAACTTGGATTTAATTAAAACTGCTGCTATATCTTCAACCTGAAACTTATTTCTAGAAGGTTCTGTTTTTTTGACTTGACATGCAGGTATCCGCTCAGAGTATGGGAGCTGGCTTTCACATTTCGAAGCTTAACTTCAGTAGTGAATGTTCATTTAATAACGAGAGACTGGAGTTGTCTTCCTGCATCAAGCCACTGATCAACATGGATAATAGCATATTGAAGCTGTACGGAGGTGCAGTGCTTTTTCAGCACAATATATGTGATGGTATGTACTGCTGCAGCATATTTTACCTTTTCAATATAACAAACTGCATTGGAAAACCTTTATAAAAGTTGATAATATATTATCAGCTCATGTCTACTAATCATCTACTCTGTTTAATCACTGTTCCTAGTAAAACAGTGACTATCTTGAACAACATGGGAAGTAGGCAATTTTAGGAGGAGTTCATGGGTGCAAGCAAAGCTTGAAGTTTATTCAGTATTTATGAAATTGTAAAAATACTTTAATTCTCCTGATATTTGTTTTTGTGTTTTTGTTAGTCTATAGAATATTAGAAAGAAACAAAAAGAGAGGAGAGTGATGAAAAGAGAGAGTGGAGAAAGAAAAGAGGAAAAAGAGAGAGAGAGAATGGAGAAAAGGGGAGAGAGAGAGGGAAAAGAGGAAGGGAAATAAGGAAGGGGAAAGAAAGGGGAAGAAAGGGAGGGAGAAAGGAATTGGAAGGGAGAGAGAATGGAAAGAAATGAGCAAAAAAAGGGAGAGAAAGAGTGAAAAGTGTGTGAGAGAAAGAGAGAAGAAGAGGAAAGGGGGTGGGGAGAGAAAAGGAGAAGAGAGAACGAGAAGCGGAGAGAGGAAGAGAGAGGGAAAAAAAGAGAGGAGAGGGAGTGAGAGGAAGAGGGAGGGAGAGAAAAGAAAAGAGAAAAAAAAAAAACGATAGAGGGAGAGAGAGGGAGAGGGAGAAAAGATGAGAGAGAGAATGAGAGACGGAAGGGGGAAAAAGCAATGCTTATAAACTGCTCAAAGTTTCTGAGAGTAATATTACTTTAAAAACAATGTATTAGATTAGCTTTTTAATTGTTTTTACTTTCCATATGCAATATTTATAACATCTCATTCTAGGCATTCCATGGTATTCTAAGTGCATGATTCTGAAGTTCTTTAGTTTACTAGTTGCTATCCTCGAGTCCCACATCACTCAGTGGATAATGCCTTGAACTGGTACAGCGTTGTAAGAAAAAAACTATCTTCTTTTTGGTTTTCAGAAATAAATCTTTGATTTATTCTAAAAACATTCCTGAAGATTATTATCTGTTCAGGGTTACCATTTATTACTTGGTTTCTAACACTGAGCTCGTATCATCGTATACATGTCTAGTTGTTGTTATAAATTGTAACATTTATTACACGATGCTGCCATCTTCATTAGTATTCTATTGAGTATGCCTGATTTTGTTTTATATACTATTTTTTAGATGGTAGAGAGGTAGCAAGTTTACTATAATAGCAATCACAACCTTCGAAACAGAAGTTATCTTCCCTGATAGATGTTGCTTTATATTTCTTTATAACTTACAACTCAACAGCTATCTTTTAGAGCTGATAACCGAGTTAGGACAACTCCAAATCAAAAAACACAATTCTCTTTAAAGCTAGTTTACTGGTAGGCATGAATACATGCATATCTTTATACATGTACATGATAAATCAGTTTCTGTTTAAAGGAAAAGGGCTGGAGTCTCCTGGTTCATATCTGATTTGGAGCAGTTGGCTTCATGAATATCTAACTACAGAGCTAAGCATCTGTCTTAGCATGAAGCCAAAGGCAGACTGGTCTGAGCTTACCTTGACAGATGGCTTGAGTCACTATCATATTGCTATCAACTCTACATCTAATACAAGGTGAGAAAAAGCAACCAGGTTAGACATGGCTTAAAGTTATCTTCAGACGCAGGTAGAAGTAATTACGACTTGAAGCTTTATATGGTGATAACTAATAAAGGTTTTCTTGTATGTATTTCAGCATTGAGATAATCTTCAACGTGACATTGTCCGTAGACTTGTACGTTGGTGGTGACAGTGAGTTGACCTTTGAAAGCACGCTTACGACTAGTTGCAAGTCACCCTTTGATTGGCAAAGGATCTGCGTGATCATACAGAGTATGTGTGCAAACTGCTCCTGGCATACTCTAAATGTGATATACAAAAATTACACAATTTTCTACTTTTTCAAATATGTTCTTTTATTAAATCGTAGCTGCATGTTACATGCCGATAAATTGGACTAAAGACTTTCTAAAAACCTCAGTGTCATTGAATTTTACAGATCGAGAGAAAGAAGTCGACTTCTATGCTGCCGTTAACGGAAAAGGCACAATGACAGTGCAAAAGTTAGCAAATAGTGTAGTTGTCCAAAAGATGTCTTATTTGGCTGTAAACATAACAGAAACATTAGTTACAGACATCAATGTAAGTCAACAACTTCTTTAGTCTACCATGTCAGAAGTGCTGGTTACAAGATCCAATTTTATACCTTTCTTTGTATTTTGAGGTGTTTGCTAACCTGCCCCTGGATAATAACATGATGGAATGTGATGTTCAGCAGATCAAAAGTAGCATGCCTTTCTTATGGGCTGATCGAGCTGTTTCCTGTTTTTCTTCCGAGTGCGAAATCCGCACTGCTTCTACTCACTTCCAAGGTACGAGATTGATTGTGAATAGTTAGAATTAGACAAACAAAAACTGCCTGACTTCCTGTGCTGATCAACAGATGACAACTTCTAAGAACTTGAAGACATTAGTATGACTTACATTCCACTAAGTGTCTAGAAGCTAAGACAGTTAGCTAAAACATTTCGCTAGTCACTAAGTATTGGAGGCTCATGTAAAATTATCAAAAGTTTTTATACTCCATTTTTTTGAACAACCAATTTATTAAATTACTTATCTAATTTTTACTTCTTTATTAATTAGCATTAATTCATACTTGCAGACTTTCTTCCCAGAAATGGCCAAGTTATTGCAGCTTGCACACTGCAAACATTTAATGATGTACCTTTGAGATATTGTGTGATGCTTTGTCGTTATGATGCCGAGTGCACAGGCTACAGCTACATCGGCAAAGAAAAAATTTGCCAGCTTTTTGAAGAGTTTTCTTGCTCGGAAGTTTCTTTCTCTACCAATTCTGAGTTTTCAAAAAGAGGTACATTTTGGACTTGTACCTGGAGTTGTTTTATCTTGTGAGGCATTGATGGTATGCTTGTAGGGTCCACGAGTTAAATTAACATATGGAAGTCACATATACTCACAGGCATATGTTAGTTATTTTCCTGGCATATACGACAATGTAGATAGTTGGGTCACGTTACACTTCACTGCATACTTAAAGTTAGGAGTCATCCACTCACTTTTATTATAACTGCTTTATCTGGAGTTGTCTTATCTTGGTACCTTATTTTGGTGATGAATTCAGCAGAAATAATATACATGTAAATGATACTTACATATATAATTACATATATATCATGGCTATATTTATGCAGTTATGTACACAGATAATTTGCTGGTTTTAGAAAGGCACAATAAAAAGAAAGATGCCCTGAAATTTGGTTCCCTTGGACTGAATGTCATTCACAATGCTTCTCCTCTCATTCACACATCTAATGTGAGAATGAGCGATTGTCTTCTCTTGGTTAATGACTCGCGGTTTTTTTCCATCGAGTATGACCATGCAAACATGTTGTGTTATGCTTATTGGAGAGAATCAGCAGAGAATTTTGTACTTGCCAAAAGTGACCTTGATGTCCTCTATGCCAACTTCAGTTTTTATGGTAAGAATTCACACCGGGTCACATCTTATCCGTTTCGTTAAGTCAAATTATAAACGTTGTTTTTAAACAACGTTTATAATCTTACATTTCAATCACAAGCAATGGCGGCTTACAGTCAGTACCTTGACAGTCTTTGACTGTAATATCTATCTATGGTTTACCTGTCTGTCTGTATTATCTCGATGTGTCGAGGCAATGAAAGATTTCAATATCCAATTGAAATTTTGGCAGCCTGCATCTAACTTAGCAACCAAGCAGTTAAGGTGCTTTTTGAGACAATTTAATCAAACAGTAAGATAGGCCATCATTTTATTTATTATCCAAGTATGTAACTTACCATTTTGGTATGTAACTTACCTTTTTTTGTATGTAACTTCCTATTTCTCTATGTGACTTACCAATTTTCTGCATGAAATTTACAATTTTTCTGTGATTTACGATTTTGTATGTAACTTACCATTTCTGTATGCAATTTACCATTTCTGTATGCGACTTACCATTTCTGTATGTAACTAACTATTTCTGTATGTACCATTGTATGTATCATTTTTATATGTAATTTACCATTTTGGTGTGTAACCTATCACTTCTTATGTGACTTACCATTTATGTACATTACTTACCAATTGTCATATGTAATTTACCAATGTTGTGTATGACTTACCGCTTCTACATGTTGCCTATCATTTTTGTATGTAACTTAGCTTTTCTCTTTGTGACTTACTATTTCTGTGTATAACTTACCACTTTTATATGTGACTTACCATTTTTATATGTAACTTACCATTTCTGTATGTAACTTACCTTTTATGTATGTAACTTACCAGTTGTTGTATGTAATGGACCAATTTTGTATATAACTTACCACTTCCATATGTTGCCTAGTATTTCTGTATGTAGCTTTCCTTTTCTCTTTGTAACTTACGATTTCCGTATATAACTTACCGCTTCTATATGCGACTTACCATTGCTGTATGTATAATTCATGGCGCTCATATTTGAGCGAAAACACTGGCCCATTCCAAAGCATAAAAATGTTACAGGATTCACTGCATAAATAATGACAAAAGAAACCATCTTTTATCTTTAGACCAATCATTTACATATAATGAAAACTATGTCGATGAGATGAGGCTTGTTCCAACAGAATGCTTTGACTATGAGGCATCTGGAGACAATTTGACTGCTCCGACAACGTATGTAGATACTTTTCTACTTTGTCTACTAAACACCCTGTCTATATTCATGTTACTACACATGCAGATTTCTAGCTGTTGAGATACCACAAAATACATTGGAGCACATATTTGTAATTTTTTATGCAGGTGCTCTTGAAAACTTGAAAACTTATGTAAACTCTCAGCTGCTGAGGCCCTGTAAAACTTGACACTGTGTGTAGGTGCTATAAAACTTGACACTGTGTGTAGGTGCTATAAAACTTGACACTGTGTGTAGGTGCTACAAAACTTGACACTGTGTGTAGGCCCTATAAAACTTGATACTATGTGTAGGTACTATAAAACTTGACACTGTGTGTAGGTGCTATAAAACTTGACACTGTGTGTTGTTGCTATAAAACTTGACACTGTGTGTAGGTGCTATATTATAAAAACTACGAAGCATAGATGTCTATGTAAGTATTGAACCCCTACTAACCTGAGAATATACAAGATTGCGCTATTCAGGTGTTACAGAATAAGTGGAGGATGCATTGAGTCTCTTCTATTTTCATATTTTACGAACCAGTAAAGAATATGTAGGTCAATTATTGCTTAGACACACCCGAATCCTTGAGTGCATGATATTGATGTATTGTACACTGAATAGTTAGTAAGATATCGATCTTTAACCACCGCGTGCCTTGACAGATTTGAACAAGAGTCACTTTAGAGTAAAGTTAAAGGCATTAGAAATATTAGACTATTTCCTCTTTAACAACATAATATATTATTTTGTTTTAGTAAAATGTACTTGAATAGCAGGGAAGAGTGCTTAATGCATTGCTCAGCCAATCCTAACTGCCAAGAGGTGATAATTCCAAGAACAACATTACCCCTGCTATGTATGTTCATCAGTGAAAGCACTACTTGTAATAATATCAGTGTAACAGTCTGGCCCTTTCACATCAGAAGAACTTATCAAAAGCTTGGTAAGAGTCTAGAAGAATCTTCAAGCAACTGTGTATATACTCAGTTTTTTCACCGAGTAACTTAGTGGTGTAGGAAAGATCTAAGATTTTTAGTTGGTGGAAGAAATATCAGTAGGAGGTGCCACTCTGTTGCATTATCAATAGATTGTCCTTTTACCTTTCTGCTAAATTTTGAGAGGTACACTATAAAAATCAAAACCCTTCACTCGTACCTAACTCTATACTTGTACATGTAGGGAGCCTGAAAGCACCTGCTGTGTAATTCAGCATCCAGCAACAGTAAAGGGTGCTAAGAATACACTAATAATCATTTGAGACCTGACATTTCTTAATGACTGGTGAATAACTTTACACAATTAGATGTCAGTTTCTTACAGGCTGTGAAGGAAACGAAGTGCTATTTAATGGCTTGTGTGTGGGGACCTTTCCCGAGAATTATTCTAGGCAGCTATATGAAGTTGGAAGTAAGGAAGACCTGATAGCTACATCCCTTTTACTGAGTGCTCCTACCAATTTACTCTTAACGCTAGGTGAGACTATTCAAATCTATATCTATGTTTGGTTATTTTGTGAACTCTTCTAGTCATAGTTAGGAGTTAGGTAAATCATAAAAAGGGCTTTATGTGATTTGCAATGCTGATCTCTATTTATCAGAAGGTTCTGGTATAACTATTTATTACCTTGGCTCTACATTAAGTATCAACAAATGCACTATCATGAGTTATTGTCAACTACAGTGTTCAGACTTATTAATCATTTCTCCTCTTTTCTCAAGCGAGCTGGGTTAGTGCTTCTTTGCGTTAAACCTAGCATTAGATCCAGAAAACAATCTAGAGACAAGCTTGCTAAGCACCTTGTCCCATTCATCCTTTTGAGCCTGGGCTATAAAGTTTAGTAGACACGAATGTTAGCAATAATACTATTGTCATGTTGCAGAGCAACCACCTGCCCTAGGTGACATAGTCAGCACTACTGAATATGACACAACCACCTGGTCTAGGAGGTCTCTTTTTATCCAAGGTACTTCCTTTCTGTACATATGTTCACTTGTATCTGTCAATCATAGCACATTAGGATTTTCTCTGAATGTGCTATGATTTCACTCTATGATTTCACTGTCACTTGTAATTCCTAAGCTGGTCTAATAATACTACGCAACGGGATAGTCTGAACAGGTGAATTGATTCACTAAACAACATTCTTTATGTTCAAATTTGTGGAAATTCCATAAAACAGTTATTGTAGTAATAACAACAACAATCATCTTGATATATAAACCCCAGTCTCTGTCATCTTTTATCTGTCCAGTAATGGGGATAAAGCTTTAAGAACGAAAAATGCATTTCATAATGGATTTGAACTCAGCACCTCCAATTCCAGTAGACTACGCACGTAACTGAGCTAAGCGATTAACTAATAATGAAAATTTTCATTCAAAATACCCATAATGACATTGCGTCACACACGAAACAATTATCAGCTGGCCTGACGACTCACGACTTTACTAGATGAATGTCCCGCATAGCACAGGTCATAAAAACAGCTTAGAAACAGTTGCAAGCAATTTAATGTAAAGGTAATATAGTAAGTAAAGTAATAAGTAAGGTAATGTATGTTTATAAGTTGTTTTTTATTACTTGTGCAACGCAGGGCATTCAACTAATAAACAATAAGTTTGCCTTAATGACGTTATGTCAGAATGCCAGTAATATGATGGTGCATTAGCCAATCAAGAAATTTCGTGTACAATTGTTGTCGGATGTACAGCTGAGAAAAGCTATCTATTGATTGCATATAAGTTTGATGTCATGTCCTCATCATAGACCTAAGTTTAGTTTATTACAGAAAACCAGCGTTCAAGGTATAAATTGTAATAATAGTTCTGACTTCCCCTCATTGTTTTTCTTATAATTGATGAAGGCTCACCAAAAATAGATGCAATAGGTGACTTAGTCATTCGATACACAGAACAATACAGTAGATAACCTAGTTATTTGATACACAGAATAATACAGTAGATGACCTAGTTATTTAATACACAGAATAATACAGTAGATGACCTAGTCATTGGATACTCAGAATAATACGATAGATGACCTAGTTATTTGATACACAGAATAACACATTAGATGACCTAGTTATTTGATACATAAAATAATAGAGTACATTATATAGTTATTTGATGCATCTGTTATTCAACTGCAGTATCTCGAAGTAGTATTTTTTGATTTCCTAACTCATTTTTGTATATCTATAATGCAGATTACAACAATCAAATACTGTATCCTTTCTCTCTCAAGTATGGAACGCTATGCTTGTCATGTAAACAACAAACTAACATGGCCTCTTCAAATGTTACACAGATAAGGTATGTCATGCATCCTTCTGAAAAGTGTACTGGCAGGTTGTCACAGGTGAATAGCTAGAGTGTAGTTCTTTATCCAAATTAGTAGCTAATGGCAGACCCTATGCTTCATTAAATGCCACCTGAGGCTAACAGTTTTTGCATTTAAATATTATCTTATTATATTGACTAGTCCCACGACCAAGTCGTTTTAGTAAAGTCGTTTAAGTATAATAATGATACAAAACGCGTATAAACCTATTTAAATATGTTACCAAGCCTTTGAAAGGTTACCGAAAATTCCTAAAACTAACCCACCTGATCGGATTCTACACAAATAGACAGATTTTTTTGGATGAAAGTCGCCACAAAACGCTTGAAAAGCTTGGATTAATAAAAGTTAAGACCGGAAATTATAACGCTGGGCGACCGAGAATAGAACGATAAAGTCTTGCGCGTTTCACGAAAAAAAACCGTGCACTTTTCACCAGTCTATTGCATTGTCGAATTGCCGAAGGTTTCGGCAATTAACATAGGAATACAGAAATCGTTTCATTCTTGCCGATTTCAATTTTTTCATTTTCAATTTCATTTGCCCACATATTTGAATACTTTCGCATTCTAACTGATGTCCAACGCAGTGTCAGTAAAGCAAATGACGATGATATTTTTTAACGTTTCTTATGAGATTATTACAATAATTAATTATAAGTTTGGATGACTACAGAACAATGACTACGTAGTACAGATTTTTTAAAAATCTATATAAATATCACAACTTGGTGATATTGTTAGCTATGCCGTTTTGAAATGTAAAAAAAATTGGGCTTTTGTTTTATATTATTACTATATAAATAATTTTGGTTATTTTAATAATATCAGTGCATTTTACTTCTAATATTGGCCAATATTGCATTTCTCTTTTTGCAAGAGAGATATAAACATATAATCTTTTCCTTTCATTATTGCTATTTGTTGTATATAATAACACCCACACCCAGTACACTACAGCTACCATTGCAGTTATCCTATTTGACTGCTAATATTGCATTTCTCAACCATCAGTACCCTTTCTTTTTCCAATATCACTTTGGTCGTGGGCTGTATGACAGTGGAATTTCTAGTATATTTTGCTCAATTGACAAGCAACAAAACAAGTAACAGTGTCCTACTCTTAACTCTTTAGAGACTGCTTCTTTTTCTGTAGTTCAGAGTATGAGTCTTTTTAAATGGCAAGTGATCTACGGTACGGAAAAATCTACGGTACGGTAATATGATCACAAGAAACCTTTGTCAGCACTTACAGATGTCCCATTAAACATATTCTCTTATGGCTATAAGAGGATAGATGAGGACTTATAACCATAAGAAGAACCATAACTTAGAACCATAACTGTAGACTTATAGCTATAAGTGTTCAGTTATGGCTCTCTACTACCCATCCCTACTTCGATAGCTTTTAGATTAGAGAGAATACCTATTTCAAGAGTTAATGGATTAAAGGCAATCTGCAACTTCTATGATTATTACATTATAAAAATATTTCATAATACCATTGTATTAAAGAGAATTAGCGTAAGGATAATACCATATGGTAGTAATTATTAAAAAAAATAATGCCATATTTCCCTTTTTATTAGATTAAGGAAATTTGAATTAGTTTCATTAGCAGTTGAAACTGGGTGCTAAATATATGACCTTATATGACATTATTGGTCTATTGGATGTAAGCAGTTTATTTGTCTAAAACCAGAAATTTGAATTAACTTTGTAAACATTGCTTTAAGAATATTACAGTATTGCTATAGTTTGGAGAAGATGAAAAATACCTCACTGTTAATAGAAAAATCTCTTGTCTTTTCATATTACGTGCAACCTTTTTTAACCATACCTATTTCATCTATGTATAGATGTGAGCGTTTGTTTGTCTGTCGTCTGCCATTCGTGTGTCCAGAAATATGTGTATACAAAAAATATCTAAGAATGAGAACCTGCGTTGCACTGGATTTCAACTAGGAAACACCCAATCTGCTGAAAAGCCTGCTATCTACTACACTACGCTGCCCTTACCATACTATGGAAGAATTGTGCACATACTTATGCAGCGCTTACAAAAATGCTATCGGTTCCTACGAGCATGGTTGAAGACCAGGATTGCAGGAGAAATCATGACTCGTACCTTTTAGGTATTTAAATTATGCCTTGGCCGAACGCATGCAAAAAACACCCTTATTTAAAAGTTGGAATGATGAACGTTGTATGTTAAATGAAAATGAATCTTCTGTGCAAAAAACCTTTTTTATTACTCGGGCAACATCAGGTATTCATCTAGTTAAGCATAGTATCCTATTTTTATAGCTAATGTATTAAAGAGAATGAGTATTTTATCATAAGGGCCATTCATCTTTGCTACCATAGAAATAAAAACAGCAGAAACAGTAAAAATTGGCATTAAAGCTGATCAGCTAGCCTCGGATACTTTGATGGTCACCACTCTTTCTGTCATTCATAATTTGAAAAAGTGTTTAATATTTTCCAAAAACTGTTAAAATTTACTTCTCACAAACTTTTGAACTATTCAATAATGCTCTATAACAACTTTTAATTCTAGGTATTGCTTACTGCCTGATGGTTTGCCTGGGTACTGGGGAGTGGTGGCAAACAGTGCTGATGACATGTTGGTCAATGATGATATACTTATTCAAGAGCGTACTCATGTTCTAGTTTTTGATTTCTGGATTAGCTATCATTCTCAGGTATGTTATATTGACTATCAGTATCAGGTATGTGATGTTGACTATCAGTATCAGGTATGTGATGTTGACTATCAGTATCAGGTGTATGATGTTGACTATCAATATCAGGTATATGATGTTGACTATGAGTATTAGGTATATTATGTTGACTATCAGTATTAGGTATGTGATGTTGAATATCAGTATCAGGTATGTGATGTTGACTATCAATATCAAGTATGTGATGTTGACTATCAGTTTCAGGTATGTGATGTTGACTATCAGTATCAGGTATGTGATGTTGACTATCAGTATCAGGTATGTAATGTCGACTATTAGTATCAGGTATGTGATGTTGACTATAAGTATCAGGTATGTAATGTCGACTATTAGTATCAGGTATTTAGTGTTGACTACCAAGATCACGCATATTATGAGAGGTTATGCTGAATAAGAGGAAAAAGTATGATATGCTCATATTGAATCCAGATGTGTTGTGTTGCTCTTCAGAAACAGGTGCATCAACCTGATAATTAGGAATGGGTATGCCATGCTGAATGTCAGAAACTAAAGTTCCCTGTTGATTATCAGAAACATGTATGTCATGCTTATTGTCAGAAGTCAAGTGTGACATGCTATTCTTTGAGAACAGGTTCACAGGGTTGGTTTTCAGAAACACGTATGTCTTGTTAACTATATGAGTTGAGAATATTGCTAATTTACTGTTACAAGTATGCATTAACATTGAAGTATACACTCACCGAATCCGCAACAAGCAAATTTTTGTCATAAGCTATTAACACTGTTATTAGCCTATTGAGTAAACAAAGACCAATAATTGATACCTCTATTGACATTGGCTTTATTGACTTTTTCATTCAACTATACAAAAACAAATATTTTTAAAACTTGAACACATCATAATGACACCCACAGTTAAGAGTAACAGATAAAAGAACTAAGAAATAAATAAAAATATTACTAAATGGACAATTAACAAATCATGATGAATATTGCAAATTCATGACTTTTCTGTCCGACTGTAAACACCTGTTATATTGTTTGAGAGATTTAAATATTCAGCGAAGTCTCCATTTATGCTATGTTTACAGTGTTTCATACATATAATAAATTGATATCACTTTGAACGCAGGCTAAATCTGTTTTGGGAGCCATAGAAGTTGATGAAGTCAAAGTAGCCTTTCACCCTGTGAATAACAATCAGGTATGCTTACCGCTCTTTTAACATAGAGATCGCCTTGATACACTTGATTACTCATTCACAACTACTATACTCTTGGTTGGCGGTTTATTAGTTCTTCCATAAAAACAAATTTTATTCATTAGTATTAAAGCATTAATATTATAATAATATTATAAACACTACTATAATATATTAGTGTTGTTTTAATTAATTTATGTGACTTATTTTGCAGGTTATGTTTTATGTAGTGATACCGTCTAAAACCCAACAGAATAAGAGTCTCTATTGTCACAACACACTCTCAACCAACATGTGGTATCACATCCAGCTGAATATAGACTTTGACCTATTTTCTGTTTGGTAGGTATCAAATATTATATCTGGTGATAATATAAAACAGATTCAGAATTGATGTCTGACTAATTATAGAAAAAGCAAGTTATCATGTTTTCATGCTTTCTTTCAAGAATACTTCATATGTCCAAGCTGTGACTGATGGTCACAGCCTGCTAAGTGCCAAGTGCAAAGCATTGTTGTAGCTGTCACAAAAAAACTTTAGTCAAAAATCCTTTAATTTTATTAGGCTCACCTGTTAGAGTTTTGATTTATCTTTTCAAATTTACTTCTTTGAAACAAAATATATAATACACACGTATACACACCTATACTACATGTATATTTATATATATCTATATACATGTATATATATTTATATATATGTATATATATACATGTATATAAATATACATGTATACATATCTATATACATGTATATATATATATATATATATTTTTATGTATATGAAGAACACAATAGAAAAACCAGTGATGTAATATTTTGGGTTAATATATATAAACTCAAAATGTGACATATGGTCACATATGTGTATGGCCACATGTGTGTATGGCCGTGTACACGCAAGGCTGTGTACACGCGTACACGCGTACACGTGTATATGTGTGTATATACATGTGTACACACGTATACACGTATACATATATATGTGTGTATACATATATACGCGTATACATATATACACGTGTACATATATACACGTATACACATATGTACATATAAACCAGGGGTGTTCAAACTTTTTGCAAAAGGGACCAGATTTGACGTGTTAGAAATTTAGGGGGCCAACCTTGGCGGACATTTTTTACATATAGCCACAAATAATTTAAATAAATTTTATCGAGCCAATCTGTGTTTCATAATTGCTTTTTTATTTTAATTTCAGCTATATTAAGCATGTTTTTTGGTTCGTTTGAAACATGCATATCCAATTGCATTGACATTATAATTGAAATTTAATAATCACTTAACTTCACTTTTTTAACACCAACTTTTTGTAACAGTTGAACAGAAGTACTTGTACTTTTGGGTACAAATTCCATTTGAAACAACAATATCTCGCCATGGCAGTTTAATATTTATAGAACTTCTAAACACAATTACAGAAAAATGAACAAGTAATAAGCATATCAACAAGTGCAGGGCTCATTTAATTTATGACAGTAACTACAAATGTTGATTGAATTTTTAAATGTTTAACACGCAGGTACCAGCGCTTCTCCCCAATTTATTAACCCTTTGAACACTGGTAGTTTTGTCATTGGTGTCAGTAACCCTAAGCAATCTGTACAACGATACTAAGTTTTTAAACCTTTATTAAACATGCTCATAGTACAATGATATTTAGTAAAACATTAGCAAAAAAGTCGAACAACCCGCAGCAAATGTCATCAAACAGAAAAAACAGTGCATCACCATTATTCGGGCAAAAACTATAAAAGTTCGTACAATTTTAAAAAACTCGTAAAAACATTTACAGTTGCATCATATCCATTGAGCACATGTTCATCATCATTTCATGACTCAAAATATAGTGAAATTTTATAAGTAGTATCATAAATTTTTTATTTGCATCACAATTATTTATGACCTACCAACAAATGCGCTGTATCAAATTTTTCACGATACCATTCTAATAAAACCTTTTATTAAATCGAAGGGAAGGAAGATATTTGAAAACTGTTGCAAATGGATGAGACATTTCTGGTCAAATATCCTGTGCAAGAATTAATCTGATTGGTTTACGCTGTTACTTAGAAACTGTTTTTGTAAACAAAGCCATGTGAATGCCACATTTCTCGTCGTTACGGATTTGACACGCCCTATGCAATGCTGGAAAATCGGTCATTAAGGTTCAAAGGGTTAATTCTACCCGCGGGCCAGACGTTATTTATTTTATGACAGAGGCTGCGGGTGGATGAAAATTAACCCTGGACTGTATTTGGCCCACGGGCCGGACATTAGACATGCCTGATATATACATATATACATATATACATATATACATATATACATATATACACGTATACACGTATACATGTATACACGTATAAATATATACACGTATACATATATACACACAGACATATATACGCATATACATATACACGTATAAATCTTTACATGTATACACGTATACACCTATACATATATACATGTATAAAATATTCATGTATATACATATATAATTCTTTATATATACAAAATTCTTCTTTTTATTTATGATAGATTTATAACTGTTGTAAAGAGCCTATCTGTTGCAGGTGTTCTGTGTATCAACTGACTTTGAGAGGCCTAAGCATAAAATCAGAGCAAGGCAATAAGGATTTTAGTTGGCAATTACCAGGAGATTACAAACTCAGTGTGAGAGTTCATGTTGAGGCGTCTCTACACTGCCTGAAAATTGGCTTCAATAATTTTTTTGAGGAGTCGTTATCACCTTACGACAGCCTGTGCAAAGACTATGAGTATAAGTGTGAGTAAACTATCACATCTCATTATCAAGTATTTCCTATGCTCATAAAACTCAAAGTTCGTGTGTTACATATTCCTATAGCTAAAAATTTACACGGACTTAAAAGTTTTATTTGAAGTTAATCACCTCAAACGCACATTCAGCTAATACTTCTTTCCTTACTACACACTTGAATGAAAAACCACTCTTTTATTTACAGTAAGTCATGCTGCAGGTATCCCATTTAATGCAAGGATCTACCGCAATGGACTGATTGAGACAGGTTTGAATATTAGACCTGTTTCGTATTTTTCTACAGCCAGTCTTTTTAGTAAGTTAAGGTTTTAAATGTCTCTAGTTATATAAGATTATGCATTAAGAGACTTTAATCCTCTAATAGAAACAGTTAAGCAAGGTCCTCAGGCTATGTTGTTATATTAGTTATGGTAGTTTTTAGAAACTTTAGCTAGGTTGGTTTAATCTACATCCCGAGCTTCTCAATGTTTTGGTGGTTGATTTTAAAGCAAAGATAGGTCAGGTGTACTTTAATATTCTGTGTCAGAGTTCATGAACTTTACCTTTACTGAGTACCTAACTCAATGTGCAACATTGCATGCGATATAACAAAGTTTTTGTGCAGAAAATTTTAATTTTAATCAATACTAGTTCTACTACCCGGCATTGCCTGTGTAATAAAAAGTCTTTGCACAGAAAATTGATTTGTATCTAACATATAACAACACTTGCCATTCTAACTTCCAAACTACATATCACGAGTAAAGCGTTTTGTGTAGTTGAAATAAATTAAGAGAGAAAATAAAAACAACTGTAAAAGTTTTTAAATTTTGTCAAACAACTGCAACTTTCAAACTTCATATGATGAAGAAAATGTTTTGTGCAAGTCAAATGAATTAAAAAATAAAACAACTAAAAATGATTGAATTGTAAATGTGAAATAATTAGCTAGTAATAGCTAAATTAAGTCAGTTTTGCTACAATTACTATAAAATCTGAATTGATAATGATACAATTAATACGAACTGAAAAAAATTCTGAATATTTTGAATTCATAATAACAATTCTTGCATAGAAGTGTGTGTGTATAAAAAAGGTTACTGTTCCCGCAAAAGCTATCCATCAAAAGTTTGAATACGACTATACTGGTTCCTCTCGATACTGATACCAATGTAAAATGAGATATCAGACTGTTTTTGTCCAAGCAAACAGTGAGAGAATGTAAAGGCCATTTCTACCCGAGCCAAAACAATTGCTCGCATAAAAGGTTTTGACGTTCATCGTGATTTAGCAATTGAACCTTACAAAAACCGGAAATAGAAATTCGCGAAAAGGCAAAAAATCATCGCGTTTCATAGAGTTAATAGTTCCAAGTAATACTTCATTTTGGGTGTGAAAATGGCAAAAGCCATTTTTACTCGAGATAATACAACTGTTTGCGTGAAAAGTATTGACCTTCGCCGCAATTTAGTAACTGGACCATAGAAGAAGCCGGGAATAGAAGTTCACGAAAACACAAAAAAGCATAGTGTTTCATAAATTTAATAGAATTCAAAGAGTTTCCAATAATACCTCATTGAACGTGTGCATGCGCAATACAGTATATGATAAGATCGGTAAACAATTCGTTTTGTCTAGCTCAGTGGTAGAGTGCATGGATTGAAGACTTGCTTTTGGCATGTGAGTGAGTTCAAATCCAATCAAATGTGAAATTTGAAGTTCAAGATTTTAATAGCTATAGCTGGACAATAACAACAACAGATCACAGACAAACTTAGACAATAACAACAACAGATCACAGACAAACTTAGACAATAACAACAACAGATCACAGACAAACTTAGACAATAACAACAACAGATCACAGACAAACTTAGAGAAATAAATACGATGGTCAATAAGTAGTAGGAATTTTGTCATAACATTTTATTACAATAAGATATAGCTACATGTTATTTTTTTACTTTTCAACATAATCCCCTTCTTTTTCTAAGCATTTGTTCCACCTTCCTGGAAGTTTCTCAATTCTTGCAAAATAAAATTATTCTGGCCACTAGGTTCTAAACCATTGATGCACAGCCTCCATAATGGCTGTATCAGTAGTGAAGTGCTTGCTTCTCATGTGGTTCTTTGATGGTCCAAAAAGATGAAAATCGCTTGGTGCTAGATCTGGACTATAAGGAGGGTGGGTGTACTAACACCTCCCAGTCCAGTTCCTTAATTTCGGCCATTGTACGAGCAGCAGTATGTGGACGGGCATTGTCCTGGTGGAACTCGACATCTCTATTCTGAAGCCCTCTTCTCTTGTTCCTTATGTCTTGCTTCACCATAGCCAGGAGCTCACAGTAGTTTTTATAGTTAACAGTGGTACTTTGGCTCTTGAAATCCAAAGTTATAGGACCCTTTCTATCTCAGAATACTGTGAGCATTAATTTCCATGTCGTCTTCTGGGATTTGAACTTCTTCTTTACAGGAAAGGTTGTAAGCTTCCACTCCTAAGATTGTCATTTTGATTCCGGTTCGTAATGATACATCATTTATTCGAAAATTTATTTGCCCAATGGCTATGGAGACGGTTTTTTATCGATGTAGAATATCACTTTATTCTAAGCCATAGAGACAAACATTAACTTTTAGTATTTCTTAGGCGTCATTATTATCATCATCAGTGGCAAAATATTCTTGTTAACGACTTTTATAAAGGTTTGCAAAATATCAAGTTTTACCAAACATCCGCTTGGCCATGTCCCATCGAAAGCGTGGAAACCTCCGTATGAACTTAAAATAAAATCGGCAAAATTGATCTTTGTTAAAACGCTCAACAGAAAAAGATGTCTTTTTTTCTGAGCATTTTAGCTTCGGTCAAGTTTTGCTTATTTTAATTTAAAAACGTCTCGTCAGTCACATCACCTAAAACAAAACAAATTTCAAAAAATAGAAAAATGTTGATACTTTCCAATAAAATTTTTTAAAACTTCACATGAGAGGCCCGGCTGAGGCCCTACATAAGAGAAACCTGTTGGGGGCTTACACCGCCCCCCTCAACACTCCCAGGTGTTCATAACTAGTCGCCTAACATTAGCCGCCCCAACTTGCAACCAGTGAATACAGGCCTGCATAGCATGACATAACAATAACATAATGTTAATTCAATGCAAGCGTGACATAACAATAACACAATGTTAATTCAATGCAACACTTGCGGATAGACAACATTTTTTGTTTCTCTGTCGGATATATGAACAAACAGTTTTTGGCTTGGGCCTACTCTTGAGCAGGCAACGTACAGCTGGCCATAGCTAAAGCAGGGTGACAGTAATTCAATACCAGCTGCTTTGAGGACTGACCTTGCAACTTGTTGATGGTCATAGCAAAACAGACTATGATGGGGAATTGAATCCTTTTAAATTCAAATGGTAGGTTCGTTGGAATAATCTGGATCCTTGGAATAAACAGATTCTCCTCTACCAGATACTGAAATGATTTTGACCTGAATTACGTGCGAAGATATTTGCGTAACAATTAGTCAAGTGGCATTACATACACAACTTTGGAGGATTGAGGTTGCGAAGAAGCATGGTTGGTGTTCCTATCTTTAGCTGCAATTTATGATCAGGGAGTCCAGGCATGTCCAGGGAGTTTAAGAATTTTACAGGATGTTCTACAACGGTGTCATCAGTCAACGACGTTTCAACAAAAGTGAAGGTTTTTGAATTGCCAGGTAGTCATTCCGGGGGCAAAGAATAGCTCGCTCAGATCACCAATCAACATCTTGGAACCTCTGTTGCAGATTAGGGTAAACTTTCTCCTGAAGTTCCTCAGTTGAATCCACAAATGTGCCGCAGCTTTTCATTGAAACCAAACCATCCTCAACACTGTCTGGCAAACGCCCTTTTATATATTTTCAATCGGGAGTGTTTCGAAAAGTGAACGAGGTGGTCTGCTGTTTGTAATATACCCTGCTCTCTTTCTTCTCACCATCACCTTTCGCAACGCTCAGAGTACCCGTGCAAGTTCCGTAGTAGTAAGTTACAGTGCTCATAGCTGAAAAAAATTAGTAACTTAGCTGCGGAAAGAAATGAACATGTTTACTATCGCAAACAGTGGCAAATCCAATGTTTTTAAGTAGTGGAGATGTGACAATTTATTGACAATACTACATTGAATGAGACGTACGTACTTTTTTGAAGCAAAGATTTAGTAGGTAACTGTACGGCCACCTAGACAATTGTCTACGAAGGCGGAAAATAGCAAAATACATGTAGTTAATATTTACTGTCAACGCGTACAGGAAAGGTCACGTGAACGTTTGTTTTTTCCAGCCACCTAGACAATTGCCTAGATGGCCGGAAGAAACAAGAGTTCACGTGATCTTCCCTGTACGCGTTGACAGTAAATATTAACTCCATGGAATTGGCAACTCATTAATTTGTTTAATTTTATTAATTTATTTACTACTCATATTAATTCAGTTTACTTAGTACAACCGAATCAAAAAAAGGGAAGACCGTTCTATAAAGAAGACGAACACATGCACGCACGCACGTGCACACGCCTGCACGCAAGCGCACACGCCTGCACGCAAGCGCACACGCCTGCACGCAAGCGCACACACAAATATACAGACAGATTTTTTGCCGTTCATAGAGTAGATATATATATAGATGAGTGACTTATGGAGGCTGGAGTTTTCAGCTGTCACTTCTGGGTTAACTGGAATTCTATTGAAGCTCTTGATTTAATATGAATACTTTGCTGCCTACTGAACAATTAGGAAATTGCTAATCAGTTAAATTCTCTAGACCTTGACCCAAATTGAAAATAAACCAGTTTACAGTAATAGTGTACTCATCAGTACTTGGTGAAAACCTGTAAAAATTAATTTCTATGAGTGGTGTAACTGCTATGGAGGCATAATTTAGCACGAGTGTTTGTTTATAAATATTATTTTATATCCAAAGTGGCAGCGTGATTTAAAATAGTGATGCAGTCTAGATATACCGTTACATAGGCTAGTTAATATTTTTAACTCTGTTATGTAAGAAAACTAGCTAAGAAATAGAAACGTTGTTTTTCTGTCCTTGTTTTTCAGCTGTTCAGTGTAGCCAAAGCAGGGTACAATATAACATAATACAAAATAAAATAAATAATATAACATTTACCAGTCAAGAGCTTTACCCCTTTCCACAGTACTCATGTGAATGTAACGTGAGTTGAAGATAGCTATACATATGTAAAGTACTATGTTAATGATACTCTTGCACTTTTGCGTAGGTCTCAGATCCATTTAACTAATTAGTCTCAACACTCTAGTTTAACTTGCAACACTGATAGTTTATAGCGTTCTCATCATGTTTAGGACAAGAATCATGGGCAAACAACTCTCATGCTCTATACAGTAGAACACCAGTCTTGAAGTCTGAAACATGCCTTCAAACACAGCCTAGATGGAAGGTGACAGCTGTCTTAGAAGGGCAACACCTGCCACTAACTGTCAGAGGAACTGAGCTGATCACTGGAAGTCTGCATGACAATGTTGACTTGGTGACTGCAGATCATCATTATCTTTGTTCATTGTATGAAAGTGGGAACCAGAGCAAAGTTTGCTTGGTTTTGGAATATGACAGTCAGAAAGAATGTAAGTATGCCTTTAGACCAGCGAGTAATCTAGTAAAATATCCTGATCATCAGCTCACCAAGACTTATATGATCAAGCAAACACACCAATGCATTGTATTATTTAAAGAAAAGTCATCAGAATATTATATTAACGAGCAAACAGCGTAATGTAATATATTAATCTATCATACTGTAGAGAGGAGAGAGTTTAGTGTATTGTGTTATGTTCTATATTTTAGTTCTGGTCCAAGAAACTTCATGGCTCATATCGGGCACTTTGGATATTCATTGGACAAACTGGACATACAAAGTCAAGTTACTAAAATCAGATACATCAAATTTCTTTGTCGAAAAAACAAGGCAGCTGTTTTGTGATAATGAACGATGCTGCAATAATACAGTAATAACAGAGGTACATACATTGTACTTGATACAACAGCTTCTCTTTTAGTCACAGTTTGATACCCTCATCGAGAAACGGTTGGTTCCCAGCCCAATATATCTTCTTGTAAAGTTAATTTTACAACCATCACCTCTTCACCCAGATAATGAATGTCAGTTTACAGAAGTCTAATAACAAAGCAGTCACTTCATGTATGTATATAAGCTTTTTTGCCATAAACAATCTGATCTGACTGTCTATTACTACTGCTTCTTTTTTATTTGTAGGCCATTGAATTATATAACTTTGATAGCTTAATGTGCCTTTGTGCCCTGGAAAAGCCAATTCTGATAGCAGAAGATATTATGTTAAAAAACCAAACAAATAACTTAATAGAAACAGTACCAACAGTTACCCCATGTGTTTGCCCTCAAGTCATCTCTACAGATGGCGAGTGTGACTGTGAAACTGGGCAGAGAATAATAAGCGTGTGTCATCTTGATGCAAGGGTAAGTAGCTATCCACAGAAACGAGTTGAGTGATTGGGTATAGAAGATAGCATGTTGCAGTTACCTTAGACATCCGAGTTAATCAAAAGACATTAAAAGTTAATCAAACCCGAGGGCTTCAATCATTAGGTATAATTCTCCTTATATTTATATACATTACCTAAATCAGTCTAAAAAATGTGTTACAATAGTTGCTCAGTGAGAAGTAGTAAAAGCTCTAGTTGAGTGTAACAAGCACTTCTCAAGTGCAAAAACTACCTATCAAGTGTGACAAGCACCTGCGATGCATGACAAGATTCTATTGATTATAAGGTTTATTTACACCTTAGTCATGCCATGGTCTATTTACCTGTCATAAATATGAAGACTAAACCTTGTATCACATCTTATATCTAGTCCACAGTGTTCTGAGTATGCAAGAGTTTCTGTTGCATGAAAAGAAACAATTGGTTAAGCCATATACATGTATATATTTTATATACATGTATATATAATAAATATATATGTATATATGTATATATATACATATATATTATTATATATATATATATATTATTTATATATACATGTATATATAAATCTCAGTGTTTGTTGTTTGTCTGTTGATCTGTTTGTCTGTCGTTCCAGTTATAATTATATAGTTTCAAGAATGAAAATCTGGTTCACCCTGGATTTCAACTCAAACCCTCCAGGTTTGTAGACAGATGTGCTAAACCATTAGACTATGCCTCCAACTGGCCGTAGCAATGAATAATTGTAACATACTTATGTATCTGCAATTTCTTAATGCTGATTGATTGAAATACTCGCGCTTCAGCTTAAATCTCTTTACTGTACTCTGGCTTAAGTTATAATAACGACTTTTATTATAGTAAAGGTTTAGACCAGCTTAATTTACTCAAATTCATTAGGTAAAGAAATTTAGCCAATCAAAAATAAATTTTCAATGCAAAAACGTTTTTGCTATCCACCCAACGCAGGGCATTCAGTTAGTCTAATCTTAAAGTTAAATGAATTTATTAAATGCATATAAAACTGATGTTGTAGGTTGTAAACTACACCTACTGGCTCTCTGAGGTCATCTGTTCAGTTGGGGATGCAATAGAAACAGAGAGCTGCGTTTGCTCAACCTCGTCAGTGAGCGATGCATCTGTTACTGATATAACCGATGTCGATACAACAGAAATTCAAAGACCGTCATCAAATACCGACTCAACCGCGAGCACTGCTTTTACAAATGTGCCACTGCTAGCAGATTTAACGGCTAACATGACGCATGCGAAGAAAGACACTGGTACTGCAATTCTAACTACTGGTTACGTTGTTAGCCAAAATCTTACTACCGGTGCTGTTTCAACCAGCAATACTCATCAAGCTGGCACGATAGAAAGTAATAGTAGGACTGCAGCAAAAGATCGTACAGCAGAAAATCAGATATATTCAACAACAACTATCCCTAACGTGACACTGAGGGGTGCAGTAGTAGCTGATGTGTGTGACTGCCTTACTGGATACACAGCTGCTGCCTTTTCAAAGCATCCGGTTAGTATCGCTATTTTGTTAGAAAGTAGTGCTTAGATTAATAATTTTATAGCTCTCAGTCGGCCAAGTTAGCTTTAATACCACCTGTTCTCAAGGTCAAGGTCTCTGCAAATATAAATAGTTTGCAATTTACTAGTCACAAAATGATGCAGTAATAATACCATTTTCTGTTTTGCTTGTTTTGAATTAACACAATCTTGAAGAAGCTCTGAACCTCTGAACTTCTGTCAACTGTGGTAGTGTTATTGAAAATCTGGCAAGTTTGCTGTAAATAACTATTTCTGTACTTTTGTAAACAAAGTTGGTAATGTACTTTTGCTACAGCTGCCTTCTATACTAGTCAGGGTGCTATTGTAGTACATTAAAGAAATGTTTTATTGCTGATAAGATAAATTCATGCCTGACTCATCTAAATAATACTAATACGATGATCATCTCTTAGTTGAAGACTCATTAGTCTGTTAGGATAGTTTTTTTGTTTTAGAAAAAGACATCTTTTCTACAACGGCTCTTTCATTTTGTTTAGCTTATTGAAGGTCTAGTTGGTATCTAGTGACCGTAACACTGAATGTTTTGAGCCAGATGTTCCTATACTTTGATAATGTATTTCTAAGGCTGCAGAGAGGCCCTGCTTACACGCGTGTCCATTTTGGAATGAGTGGATAGAGGCTTGTAATTGCACTGCCTGTCAACCTCACACGATAGAATCTCGACTCTGTCTCAGACAGCCAATCAGAGTGCATCAATTCTTACACATCAAAAATGCTGCTTGTAAGTAATGAGAGTTTAAGTAGACCTAAGACTACACCTTATCCTATCAGTACGAGCCTCTAATGGCTGAAATAAAAAAAGTGATTTATTTAAGAAACTGGTTAATAGATGGTTAATATTTCTTACGTTTGAGTGATTTTAGTCAAGATGAATGGATTACAAAAGTTTGTTAAGAATGTTCTAGATCTGAGTTGAGCTACTAAGCTGTAATTGTCTTAGAGTCTGTCTACCTTTGCCCAACTGAAAACTATTCATAGGCATGTATAACGTCTGATAGCTTCTAGACCAAAGGTGATGTGTTGTATAACTGAAACCGTTCAAATGTTTTTAAATTGTGTTTTTGTTATTACTTTGCCAGTTTAAACTCTTTGATAAAGCTAATTCATTATGCGGGTAGCAATGGCCCCCTTACACAGTGATGGTTTCTCATGAGAAAAAGTTTGTAAATTTTCAATTTAGCGATACCTTTTGTATGGAATCGAGAAGTTAATTCAACAGATACATTATGAATCTTGCTAACCAGTGACCTTTTACAGGTGAACCTGGCACAAAACAGGTGAGACCGGTGGTTAATAGCACCGACTGTTTTTGCTCAGTTACTGTGGATGTCAATCAGTGCAGTTGTGCTGACAAATGGGGACGCAAAGGTGTAGAGTGTCAGCGTAACAATCTATCACATGAGAACCAGTACAAGCCAGATTGTATTAACTCAAATGTGCGACCATACAAGTGTGAGCATCTCTGCAACAGGTAAGTTGACTTTGAACACTTGAGCCTCAGCAAAAATAGCCCCAAATCAAAAAGGGGAAGACGGAGCCTTCACACCGATGCAAGCACTCGGTGACATCATTATGTAATCATTATGTATCATTATTATCATCACTCTTATCATCATTAGGTAACTTTATTACTCTTATCATCATTTGGTAACTTTATTACTCTTATCATCATTAGGTAACTTTATTACTCTTATCATCATTAGGTAACTTTATTACTCTTATCATCATTAGTTAACTTTATTACTCTTATCATCATTAGGTAACTTTATTACTCTTATCATCATTAGGTAACTTTATTACTCTTATCATCATTAGGTAACTTTATTACTCTTATCATCATTAGGTAACTTTATTACTCTTATCATCATTAGGTAACTTTATTACTCTTATCATCATTAGGTAACTTTATTACTCTTATCATCATTAGGTAACTTTATTACTCTTATCATCATTAGGTAACTTTATTACTCTTATCATCATTAGGTAACTTTATTACTCTTATCATCATTAGGTAACTTTATTACTCTTATCATCATTAGGTAACTTTATTACACGTGAAAAGCTCATTAGAAGGATAATTCTTTTCATCATAGATACAAATTCAAAGAACTTTTTAAAATGACGTTGAACTTATAACTTTGTTAGCCAGAATACAACAAATATGAGTATGCTTAGAAAGTACCATAAGCAGAACAACAACATGTATGCCTAGTTTACTTCATGTCAGTGCCCTCAAATATTTATAGTCACAAATGTATCAAAAATGTTTTAGGTATGTTGAAGAATACACGGAATGGAGCAGCTGTATGCCATGCTTCCCTGGCCAGAAGTTTGGTAGGAATCACAGGTACCAGCAGTGCTCTCGGAACTTTGAAGGGGAGGTTGAGCTTGTAAACCTTCAATGCAATGAGTCACTTAAAGATGAGTCAACCTGTCTGTGTGACCACGAATGGAGTCATTGGGGACCTTGCGACTGTAACACCGGTTTTCAACAGAGACATCGGTGTCCAAATATATTAACCAGAATCCATGACCATGATCTGTTTCATTCCGAAGATGTGACTAAGGGAACAGGATTGTCTTCTCTTTTAGTGGGTATGTTGATTTGCATTTATGGAGTTGGAGTCACTGTTTAATATAGCATCCTAGTTTCTGAGTAGTTCTGTGATGTTGGATTTGTCTCCCAACTACTTTGAAAATAAATCAATAACAATATAATAATAAATAATAAAAAAAATTAATTTAATTTTATATTTATTATTTATATATTTATATATTTATTATTTTATTATTTAATTTAATAAAAAATAAATGTAATAAAAAAACTCAAATACAGTGAAACTCGGATAACTCAACCTTCAAGGGACCGAGCAAAAGTGTTCGAATTATCAGAGTGTTCAAGTTATCAGAGCACTGTCACAAGTCCATGTATTCACTTATTTATTAGTAGATACATGAACATATACAAACTATAATATAAATCAAAAGCACAAATGGCTTGTTTCGAATTAAATGCTTCTAATGTAAAGTTTAAAACGTTTTTATCAAAAAGTATAGAGATTTTTCTATCACTTGAGATTGGTTTGTTGTTTGAGGTGATGTTATTGCCAGGACGTTTTTCAGATTGACATTGGCAAAACTTGATCGTTGCTGAAATGCTCAAAGAAAAGACATCTTTTTCTTTTGAGCGTTTTACCCACGATCAATTTTGCCGATATTTCTTGAAGTTTATGGAAAGATTACCTTACTTTACCTGGGATTCGTTAAGAGCAACACTCCGAGGCAGTTCAATTAAAAGTTTTACGAGGTTTTACGGTACATTGTATATCACTCACGCTTTTTGAATGGATACTTATTGAATGTACACACGTATTCTGTGTTTAGGTCAAACGATGAATAGTTTTTTTAGCTAAGAAAACGTATACGTTTAATAAAAACAAATTTTAAGACGTTTTAAACATTCAACATTCCGACGTTGATTCAACACGGAATCAACTTCGGAAAAATATTCGTCACGGGCTAGCCGGGTCACGCACTCAAGGATTTTCGCCACGCACATACAAAACAACATGCGATTTTTGTTTTGTATGTGCGTGGCGAAAATCCTTGCGCCCGTGGCCGGGCCAGTCCGCGCTATTCATCGTATAGCAGTATAAATCAAATTTCACCAAACCTTTAGAACAGTCGTTGACAAAAATATTTTGCCGATGGAGGTAATAACGACGCTTATGAATTACGAAAAGTTGAGGTTTACCTCTATGGCTTGGAATAAAGTGATTTTCTAAAGCGATAGCAACCGTTTCGGTAGCCGTTGGGCAAAAAACAGTTCGTTATAACAGTGTTGAATTCGAGTTATATAGAGCCATTTATCATTGCGTGGGAACGGACCAAGCAAATCCAGTCGAGTTAACCATGTGTTCGCTATATCCGAGGGCGAGCTATCCATGTTTCACTGTATTTTTCAAGTTTTTATACCAAGTTCTTAAAAAAAACTGGAAAAAGAAAGAAAATTTAATTTGATTCATATGTTTGAGTAAAAATTTCTTTACGTTTGCAGATCTTTGGACCTATACTACCAGTAGCGTTTTTCCGGAAGTGACAGAAATATATAGAAAAAGACTAGAGAAGAGTAAGCGGAGAGAGAAATCAAACAGTTGTAAGGTAGAGAATGAAGGAATGAGGCTGGAACACTTCGATGAGGGTGTCACTGATACCGAGAGAGACGCAAAACTTGAATCTATCTCTTTCATTAGCAGTGTCAATGAATCGACACTTGTAGCAGGCGCTTCTCTACATAAAAACATAGGTATTTGAAGTTATATGGTTAGTATGTTGAGATACTTGCTGATGAAAACTAGAATGTCATTGCTACTAGAAGGGCACTGCGGACATACATAGTGATCATGATTTATGTAAAGTTTTGAGTTCTCAGACTTGCAGAATTAAAGATGTTAATATTTAGGTAGCGTGAACTCTGGTTAGCGGCAGTAATGTTTTCAACCTAAAATAACTTAGTGCTTGCTTCATTACAAAAAGCATTCATTGTAATGCTTTATTTGATATGTTCATGGGATACTGATAGTGATTAAGTCACTAACCTGTCAATCACATATAGCTATAAAAAGCATGGAGATGACAACTCTTAGCTTGCAGACACGAGTAAGAGAACTCCTAGCTTGCATATATGAGTAAGCCCAATGGTATCTTATTCAAGGACAGACATTTGTGAACATCTTTTTCTCTAGACCTAAATAGGGTAGAGGTAGAGAATAGGGTGGAGAAGTCAAATAAATAGAGATCAAGACAATATTACCAAATGGACACCAGTTGCTTTAGTCAAGTTAGATTTAAATAACATGATGTATACTTCATTTGACAGGATATATTAAAAGGACAAAATATGAGGCACAATTTAATCTACTTGCAGACTGGTGTCTAGAGAAGAGAGACTGTAGAGCAGTTTGTCCACGACTTGAGCAATGGACAAGCTGGACCCCATGCGATTGCAACCGTAAATACCAATACAGACATTGTAGCTTCCCTTCGAATGCATTCAACACTACATTAATAGACCAAGCTTGTCAACGGGATATCATTAGGGAGGACCAATGTAATGCCCCAGCATGCTTTAGTTCTTGGACTCAGTGGACTAGCTGTGGATGCGGAGTACGATTTTCAAACAGGTGAAGAGTATAATTAAATCTTATTAACAAGTGAAAGGATGTAGTTACTACTGGCAATAATTGTGGCCGTCAAATGGTTTGTGAGTTTACACTCAAAGTTTATTATGAGTTTAAAAGTTGAGGTGTGAGCTATAATATGGTTGTTCAATCATATGAATACCTGCTGATTTACTTGCAGAACACGAACCTGCATCAGCGAGTGCTCGTTTAATGAAGTCATACACAGGGAGTGCCTTCTTAATGACATCGACTGCTGGATGGAGTGGGAATCTTGGAGTGTGTGCCACCGACTCGATAATAGGTGTGGGAAAAATGGAGAACGGTACCGAAAGAGATTTGGTAATTGCAGTGCTGTCCAAATCTTATCAGCCACATGCTTCCAAAGGTACTTCATGTAACAGTGCAAATTAGTCTGATATTCTGATCTGTCTGTCATATCTTTGGCTAACAGAGAATTGATGCCTCTAAACTTGAAGTGAAGTCAACTCATAGTTACTCAAACTAACAGGTTCAAGGCTGAGACTGGAATATGTATTGACTACCAGTGCACTAAACTGGGAACATGGGATACATGGTCTAGCTGGAGTCAGCCTCTTTTGTGTGGGAATTCTACAAGACAACGGACAAGGAACTGCATCTACAAGTTTGTAACAAATATTCTCAACAACAGAGGTTGTGATATGAAATTCATCCCCTATATGTTAAGATTTATATGTACTTTTAAATATGTTTTAGCAAAAAGCTGAGCTCAACGAGTGTATCTTAGTTAGTCCACCCTGTTGTATTTCTAATCGCTGAAAAGATGTGATAAAATCTTCTTTTTTAATTTTAGTATTAGCTTGTGTAGTCTGCTCTAATTTTTACACGGAAGGAAGTTGTGCACTCAATAACTAGATTAAACTTTTTACACGCATACTGTTCATACTCTACAAAGCTGCACCATTACTAAAGTGCAAAGCTCTTAGTGTGTCTGTGCTGACAGAAACTTACAACTATTTCTTCAACACGTATATATAGGTAGGTACACATATATATAGGTAGGTACACATATATATAGGTAGGTAGCGCTGAACAAGCAGCTCCCAGACTAGGCATATGTAACGCTGAAGCTAAACAAGTACATCTTGCAGAGAGAGGTCTGTTCAGATATGGCGAGACATTTCATGCAACTCAAGTTGTTTTCAATGTATTGAAAACAAGGACAACCATGTCAGATGTGGCAGCTCTAGATGCACCCGTGGTTGTCATGCACGGAATCTCACTTCTCCTCAAGAGTTTGAAGTAATCCTCAGATGTAAAAGTAGGTTGACCTTCTAGTGTCATGTGTTGACATTGAGCAGTGTTTCCATAAACAAGCTCTTACCTGCACCATAAGTTCTTATAAAACTCAATTTTAAAAAGTCCTATACACCTTATAAATTATCTTTTCTTTTTCAAACTTATGGCTGTGTCAAAGTTACATATAAACTGTGTGATACCTATGTCTATGATGTTTATCCTTTTATATATTTGAAGAAACAATCGGATCATCTGTGTACCTCAACAATGTTGACTCAGAATATGAGGAAATTAAATGTGGTTAGTACTTCAAGTGCTTACTTTAATATGTTGTTCAATGTTGAGTTTCCATTGAAGTAAGATAACGCTTATTTTGGTCCATATTTAGGGACTGATTCATATGATATCTGCAATTTATAATTCATTTATGACACACCTGTATAGGTGTGTCAAACGTGTTTAGGTACGATTTTTACTGACAGCCTCCTGTCATCTAAACTTACATAACTTACATAAATCAGTTTAATATCCACAGGAGAAATGGAGCCGTGGACCCAATGGTCGCGCTGTGGTGTAACCTGTGGATTCCGCTGGGGGAAACGATACAGGTCCCACACATGCCTATTAACAGATGAGAACAAGAATTCTGAGATATGTTCAGCTGTACGCTACTTTCATGTACAACCTGATTGGTGTATTGAAAATGTGTCTTGTCCAGGTGAGCAACAAGTCCTTATATTAAGTGTCACTGACCAGCTAGAGAGAAGCCAACACTCAACATTGGCATGTGCTTGCTCTTTTTCTGGTTGGTACCTTATAGGGGGTACATGTAGGTCTATGTATTTAAAAAAAAGTATAGATCTATATGTAATTTATCTATTTTGTTTGGGTCTAGAGATTAAGGTGTACACCATGATGTACATAATTATATAGACATAGGAATAAATCTATGATTTGATGTGTGGATAACAAACCTTTGACATAAACTAATGTATTTAGTAGATCTAGATTCTAGATCAGGGCTGGGCAAAGTGCAGCTCTAGAGCTGCATGCAGCTTTTTGCAAATTTTGTTGCGGCTCTTTCAATTCTGTGAAAATTCAAATTCTTTTGATGTATATAAAAACATCCTTATAATGTACTGTACAAAACTACATGCATTGTGACGCATTAGACTTATCTAAAAGTACATTATGACTGCGTTATACACTGTATATATAGCCTACACATGCATCATGAGTCATAATTCATGACATCCTGTACATGTAGCTTTTTTGATGTAATAACGTCTGTTGCTGACCTAATGAGGACAAAAATAGAATGCTCCAGAAAGGTTCATCAGGAAGTCATTTCATCATGATTCCATAATGCTGGCTTATAGGTATAAGATGCTGTGCTTTAGTTGAACATGTCATTTGCAATTCAGCCAATTAATGCAGTGTGGGTAGCAGTGGCATCTTCAACATAAAAAACCATTCCAGGAGTTCAATGAAAACCTCACAAAGTAAACGAAATAGAAACAAATCTACAAGAGAATTCCAAGGCGAGCGGACTCTGGAATATGCATTCATTTTTAGACATGGCAAACCACAAGGTCTATTGTGCCAGGAAACGATCCCCGCTAACAAGAAGACGAACATCAAACGACATCATGCGACGAAGCGCAGAGAGCTTACTGCAAGATTTTCACTGGGATCTTTAGTTAAACATCAAAAGCTAGATAAACTTCAAAAATCACTAACTTTTTCAGAAATCATGCTAGTTTCTTTTACAGCTACTGATAAACGCGCTACAGAAGTTTCTCTACGAGTCTCAAAGATTCTAGCAAAAGCAATGCTTTCCTATCCTCATGCTGAGATTGTAAAAGAATGCATGGTTGAGGCTATGGAAACACTTTTTTCAAATAAACGTGATGTGATTGGTAAAGTCAAGGCAATACCACTCTCTAGGAAAACTGCCACTAGTAAAATTGAAAGCATTAATGATCTTCTCAGAATGACTTTGCTAACCCATATAGACCAGGCGGATTACTTTTCAATTGCCATTGATGAATCTACTGATACAATGGATCGAGCTCAATTAACTGTCTTTGTAAGGTATGTAGGCTACTGTGTGTACACTACCCATGCATTTTTACCATGCATTTGCAAGCTGAAGTCATACAAGTGTATTTAAAAAGACAGTAGAGAGAGAGAACACAACTCCAAGTAGAAAATATAGCACTTATTTTATGATATTTGTTTCAAAGTGACTAACCCACACATTTATACTACATGCTTCTTTATGAAGCATCAGTATGTTTCTTTATAAATCATAGTATTATGCTTCAGTCGTATACCCTGTGTTGCAGATTCTTTGATGATGAAGAAATGAAGGAGGAGCTTCTTACTTTGGTTGGATTAGAAGTAGAAACCACCGGTCAGGCTACTTATGATGCCCTCATTAAAAGACTTGACAAGATGAAGATACCTTTCCACAAATGCATATCTGTAACAACAGATGGCGCGCCAGCCATGGTTAGAAAAGATCAAGGGCTCATAGCTAGATTGAAGAAGGATATGCCATCAATGCCAGCATTATATTGCATCATCTACCAAACTGTTTTATGCGGAAAACTAAATGAACCCTTCCAAAAGCTAATGTGTAAGGCTATGAAAATGATCAACTTCCTCAGAAGTCGATCAGCTCTCAGACACAGAAACTTAAGGAAGTTTCTCAAAGAAAGTGATGCCATTTGTGAAGATTTGCTAACGTACAATTACATTAGATGGCTAAGTAAGGGGAATGCTCTGTCGAGGTTGTGCAGTATTCGTCAGGAGCTAACCTCATTTCTAAATACATGCACAAGCCTGAATGCTAGACAGTTTCAAGAGATGATGAGCTCTTCTAAAAATATGAGTCACCTTGCCTTCCTTGTCGACAGCGTGGCCATTTGAATGATTTGAACCTCAAGCTTCAAGGGAAGAACAAGACTATCATTAATACACTACCAGCTGTTCAAGCCTTCTCCCATAAGTTGGAGTTGTTTCTGGTAGATGTGCAAGGTGATATGCTTCACTTTCCTACTCTCAAAGCATTTTTAGATGACGATGAAGAAATGGCGTCTTGTACAGCTGAGTACACTCACTTTATAGAAAAGCTGCAACAAGAGTTAAGCGATCGATTTAGTCAGTTTCAATCTTTAAAACATATCATACAACTCATAAAAGCACCTCAGAAGGCAAAGCCTAATGAAGAGTGGTTTACTCAGCTGCCATTGAAAAGTGTTAATGTCTCATCTCTGCAACTGAACTTGTGTAACCTCAAAGGTACAGATATACTGTAGATGAAATTGAGGAGGGGTTCTACTTGAAAGCTTCAACAAAGGATGAATATCCACAGCTTGCTCAACTAGAAATATGGTTGTACACTGTGTTTGCTGCCACATATATATGTGAATCAGCATTTTCATACATGAATAATACCAAGAGCAGGTTGAGATCCTTTTTGACCCAAGATCACTTGTGTCAGCTCCTAAGAATAGCATGCTGCAGTAGAGAGCCAGACTACCAAGAGATAATGAACAGCCATAAACAATTCCATGTATCTCACTAAACTTTAAGTTATACCAAGCTCTTTAGGCTCAATTCAACATTATTCAACGTTATTGTAAAAGTATTTTAATAAATAAATTTAATTACAATACCACTACCAAACTTGTATTATCAGTATGAAATGTTATAATCTAGCTCTTCATGAAATGTTATACTGTTATACAAAGTTCGTTCGGCTCACTTCAACATTATTCAATGCTATTGTAAAAGTATTCTAATAAATAAGTTTTAGTACAACCACTACCAAACTTGTATTATCAGTATGAAATGTTATACTGATACACATATTACGTGGCTCCCAAAAATCTTTCAACTTTGAAATATGGCTCTTTGAGAAAAAAATTTGCCCACTCCTGTTCTAGATATACAATATACTACAGTCTACTGTAGTCTACAGTCTACTGTGGTAGTCTACGGTAATATATTTTTCAAAGTATAGGTGTCTTTGGATCTGTTTTTCATTTCGGCTATAGCCATAGCCAGAATGACAGCGTGTGACAGGATCTACAGCGTACGCTATATCACCAGCTGATTATTTTACCGATGCCGCTAAGCGTTACGATGCCTCTATTCAAAAATATTTTTTGTAAGGTTGAATTACTATATCTCGGGTTAAGACCCATTTATCTCACCCAAACAATTATATTAAAATTTTAGAAATGTGAGTATATGCAGCGCGATCCTTTTTCGTCTTTTTTTCGTTAGCGCAAGTTTGTTCGGCCCACAAAATCAACAATAATTTATCTTGAGCAATAAATTTGGTGATTAGTGTACCAATTATATACGTTATTAAAAGATACATGTTACTGAAATCACAATGGCTAGTTATGGCAGTTATCCGTATCCGCTATCCGGTATATCCGGTATATCCGGTATATCCGGTATATCTGGTATATCCGATATCTATTATAATAAACACGACTCGCTAACATAAAACTTTTGGTAAAAGTTTGTTAAAATATGCACTAAAACTTCCTTCAAGTATGTGTTTAGTAACTTAAATTCATTTACGTTAAATTCAGTGTTTAGGTTGCACGTCTGTCTCGAAGGTAAGAACTCTCCACGTAGTACATTGTAAAGTTATACTTTGCAGATCATAACTACAGAATGCATTACAGTTCTTGTAGGTACCTATAGTTACTAAGGTTAACATAGTACTTTGGTACTATTTTTTAATTATGATGGTTTTTACGAGGATGTAATTGCATTAGATAATGACAATGGGTTTTTATACCACTCCATATATGTATATAACCTACGATATTTTTGCAAGCTAATTTTTGTGCATGCTAACACTGAAATGAACTGAAATCATATAACTGTATGCCAAATAACTTTTGATTGTAATCGTAGCAAAATGGACCATAAAAATGGACATTTTTATTTTTTCTTTCAATTCATTTTAATGAAACAATTCTTTCAAGTTATGACATGCACGAAACCTTTTCCTTTTCCGTTATGTTCTGCACAAAACCTTTTACTCATGCTATGAAGTTTGAAAGTTACAGTTGTTTGACAAAGTTTGAAAACCTTTACAGTTGCTTTTATTTTCTCTCTTAATTTATTTTAACTAAACATAAAAGTTCTCTCATGATATGTGGTTTGAAAGTTAGAATGGCAAATGTTGTTACATGTTAAATACACATCAATTTTCTGACCAAAGACTTTTTTATTACCCGGGCAACGCCGGGTGGCCCAGCTAGTTTAGTAATATAAGATTCTACAGCTGATGGCTACTTCTTTTAAAAGACCTCGTGTAAGGCTATAAAGGGAGAATGTGGTATCATCCCTACCAAGTGCCTATGAAAATGTTCTTGTAGTTTGTTTAGAGGGTAAACTAGAGATGTGAAAGATCATTTTGCCAGTACTTATATAAATTCTATAAGCTATATCAGCAAATAATAAGTTATAGAAACACACGTCAGGTTAAATGCTGAGTTTAAACTGCTCGGAATATTTTAGATCGAAAGCAAGTCACTCGGCTTTTTCCTTCGAGAAAGAAACGTGAACCTGTTGAAGGAGAGAATGCAATCGTTATTGTCAGCGGAGTCTCATTGATTTTTTTTGGAATTCTGGGAACTGTTGTAGTCTTAGACTTTCCCTACCTTGCCAGGTATGGTTTCATCCCTAAGTGAAGTATAAAATGTCTGACAGCATTTTTTATATGCATGTAATATTAAAAGTACCTATGCGTTTATCACAGGTACATATATGTGTATATGCATCTGTGCTTGTATACATACACATGTTTGTGTATAAATCACTTAACTTAAAGATGGGCTGTATTTTAAATTTTGTATTTTGTATTAAACAATATTGCAGTGTAACTAAATTTTAGTCACTCTATACCATGTTTTATACATATATACCTTACATATACAAATAAGCAACTTTTGATTATAAACTTCTAATGTGGCTGTTAAACTACTGAAATAATTTAGTTCTAGAGGTGTAAATCATGGGTATGCACACTTTCATGAAATCAAAATCTGTGACGCATAGGAGCTCCTTAATTGTGGGGCAGTATAAGCCCAATAGAAATTTTTAAGCATACAATACCACTTCAAATATTACTTTGATAATAATTGTTAAAATGACATGTATATGTTTTATACAGTATAGGAATTCGTAAAGGATTCATGTTTAAAATAGAAACACCTCAAGAAGTTCAGTGCTTGGTTCAGTGCATTTCATGATCCTTTTTGGCAGTGAGATTCATAGACGACTGTTCTTGCACAAAGATACTCGTGATGAACAGAAGAAACAAAAAAGAAAGAAGAAGTCCAAGAGAACCTTCCGAAAGAAGATCCCATGACCAACTACGTATAGATAAACAGACACATACATGTACTGCATTTTCTGTTGTATTTAACTTTGTTGAGTTGTTGAACTATAACAAGTAGGAGCTGACATTAGCCTTAGCAGAGAAAGTCTTGTCAGCTGCCCTCATATGTTGTCTACAGTTATATTATAACTTGCTTGTGTTAATATTTGTAATGTTAATAGTGTGATGTTTGTAACATGTATGCTAAGAGTCAGTTTCTAACATGATAATTCTGTAGCACTTTCTTGTTCTTTAATTCTTCTAACAGTTTGAAAATAAATCTCTATTTCTATACTGAACAAGAGTAGAGTAGAGTTGCTAGTAGGTATCGCCGTTGGTCTAATTTTCATCATCACCATTATTACTATCATCATTATTATCATCATCATCGTCGTCATGGCCGTTGTCATATTCATTATTATAACCATAATTTTTGCCATCATCATTGTTGTCAACATCGTCATTGCTGTTGTCATGACCATTATTGTGGCTGTCATTGTGGCCATCGTCATTGTCATTGTTGCCAATGTCATTGTTGCCATCATCATTGTTACCATCATCATGCTCATCGCTATTGCCGTTGTTTTCATCATCACCATCATCACCATCATCATCATCATCCCCGTTATCCCAATCGCCATCCTTGTCCTTATCACAATCGCTATCGTCGGGATTGTCGCAATTGTCGCCATCATCACCATCAGCATCCTCACTATCGCTATTTTGTTATCTTCCTCACCATCATCATCATAACTGGCATCATCATCATTGCCATCATTGCCATCATATATCTCACGGTGATAAGATACTATCATGGACAGTAAGGAGTGTTGACTGCCCTCTTCTGAGGGCCGGTAATTTCTTATGCTGTGCATTCGTAGTTTCAATAGTAACCTTTTACATCTAGACCTGCTCTGAGTCCAACCTTCATTTAAAGATAAGAAAAAGCCCTCCTTCACTCACCTCCATTTCTACCATTCATCTCTTGCTTAAGTTGGAAAGCTAAATCATAACTTTCTTCTATTGTGCATTGGTAAAGTATGTGCTAATGTTTTAAATTAAAACAACGTTTGTTTGTATAAATTACTTATTGTCACAATGTTTCGTCATGCCTGAAAAAACATTAATTCAGTTTCATCAATTTTAAACTTGATAAATTTGATAGGATGTATGAGTGAAATGATATAGATACACAAAATAAATATAATATTGTGGAGGACTGGACAAACACTAACCATGCACTTAGCTTTAGACACCGATATTCTTTGTTATGACCTTAGGTGTGCTTCTTTTATATCTTATTATGTAATAACCTTATGTGTGCTTCTTTTATATCCTATTATATAATACTGTGTTTCTGGGCCTGCCTCACAGGCCTGCCGTTATGCCATTATATGTTATTATCTAGGCCTTCCTCACAGGCCTGTCACAACGCATTTAGTGTTACATAATCATTATGTGAGTGGGCGGAGTGAAACCATATATAAGGAGGAGGCGCAGGCCACCTCATTGGGATTTTTACTAGTGAACTCGATGCTGTTTAACGCTGTATTGCATATGTGCTGATTATATATATATTAAATAGACTACATTTATTCATACGAACTGATCACGTTTATGCCTGCCTGGTTGGCTTAGTCAGGATCATTCTGCCAGAACTGATCTGGCTTCAAGTACGAACTGCTTGGGAGATACCTAAGGAAGGCTAGGAGTTGGCTACGCTACAACCGGACCTGATCAGAAATGCGATAGCATTAGAGATCAGGTTCTACGGTAAGCTAGCCGGGACCTAGACTAGCCAAGATAGGGTCTCAGAGAGCAGGCCGTGTTAGTATTCCAAGTGAGCCTGAACTGAGGGCAACCAGCCGCGGCCTGATCAGACCACTAGGTGTGTCAGGCATGCCGACGAGGGGAAGGCCCAGTGTTCAGACTACACCGGCTTATTAAGAAAGTAAGGCTGGCTCAGCTACCGGGGCCAAACCTTTACAATATTGATAATATATTGGTCACACAATTACTTTAAATCTTATTTTCAGGTTTGAAATTATGTCATATACTTGCTAGTAACAATAGACAGAGTATCATGCTATAGCTTATATGATATACAGATTATTAATCATAGGTATAGTATCATGTTATAACTTAGATGATATCCATACTATTAATCATAGACAGAGTATCATGTTATAGCTTATATGATATACAGACTATTAATCATAGGTATAGTATCATGTTATAACTTAGATGATATCCATACCAGTAATCATAGACAGAGTATCATGTTATAGCTTATATGATATACAGACTATTAATCATAGGTATAGTATCATGTTATAACTTAGATGATGTCCATACCATTAATCATAGACAGAGTATCTTGTTATAGCTTATATGATATACAGACTATTAATCATAGGTATAGTATCATGTTATAACTTAGATGATATCCATACCATCAATCATAGACAGAGTATCATGTTAAAGCTTATATGATATATAGACTATTAATCAAAGGTATAGTATCATGTTATAACTTAGATGATATCCATACCAGTAATCATAGACAGAGTATCATGCTATAGCTTATATGATATAAAAACTATTAATCATAGGTAGAGTACCATGTTATAACTTAGATGATATCCATACTATTAATCATAGACAGAGTATCATGTTATAGCTTATATGATATACAGACTATTAATCAAAGGCATAGTATCATGTTATAACTTAGATGATATCCATACCAGTAATCATAGACAGAGTATTATGCTATAGCTTATATGATATAAAAACTATTAATCATAGGTAGAGTTCATGTTATAACTTAGATGATATCCATACCAGTAATCATAGACAGAGTATCATGTTATAGCTTATATGATATACATACTAGTAATCATAGATAGAGTATCATGTCATAACTTAGATGATATACCTACTAGTAATCATAGGTAGAGCATCATGTTATAACTTAGATGATATACATACTAGCAATCATAGTTAGAGCGTCATATTATAACTTAGACGATATCCATACTAGTAATCACAGACAGAGTATCATGTTATAACTTAGATGATATACTTTCTAGTAATCATAGGTAGAGTATCATGTTATAACTTAGATGATATACCTACTAGTAATCATATGTATAGTATCATGTTATAACTTAGGTGATATGCATACTAGTAATCATAGGTAAAGTATCATGTTATAACTTAGATGGTATACATACTAGTAATCATAGATAGAATATTATGTTATAGCGTAGATGATATACACACTAGTAATCATAGATAGAGTATCATGTCATAACTTAGATGATATACCTACTAGTAATCATAGGTAGAACATCATGTTATAACTTAGATGATATACATACTAGCAATCATAGTTAGAGCGTCATATTATAACTTAGATGATATCCATACTAGTAATCACAGATAGAGTATCATGTTATAACTTAGATGATATACTTTCTAGTAATCATAGGCAGAGTATCATGTTATAACTTAGATGATATACATACTAGTAATCATAGGTAGAGTATCACGTCATATCTTAAATTAAATATATGAAAATTAGGTCTTTGTATTACAATTCAGAGCTCCATTATCTGGGACAGGAAAGACTACATGACTGGTATTATACTATAGGCAACATTTAGAACTCCTCAAGGTATTCTAGGACCTGCCAATAATCAGGTTGCACGACAGAGATAATTCATGCTTCCTTTTCACAGATCCCCACATCTGCTTACGAGAAGTAATTTTCTGACTGCAGCTGCCTCAAATATACTGTCTCACCTATTCTATCTTCAAATTAAAATTAAGGCTCTCTAGCTTAATACTTGCCATGGACAGCATAATTAGTGATTATTCAATTCATTTAACAATAGAATAAGTAACTGGAGCAGAACTATAATTGTCTATCAAGTTAACAAAAGAAAATTATTTAACTCTTTTGTATGCTGCTCTGTATAGTATACTCTATTCTGTTATAAATTTGCATACCAATAATTATGGTAACTTGTCCATACAATGAAAAAAGTAATCATTTTTATTCATGCTTTATTCTTATAGTTTAATTTAGTAACAGACAAATAAACATTGTGTACGCTTATTCAGCATGTACTTACTACTTAGATACAACTTAACAAACGCTACAACATCAGATTGTCTATTTATCTATCGAAGTATTTCAGCGAGGTTGTCTTGGTTTGATATAGCTTCCCTTGCTGCCAGGTTTGTTATGCACTGCGATGTTGAGGGTTCTTGGAGTAGCGGAACCTTGCTTTATTATTCGTTCGGTGTAGCGCTGTCGTATTACAGAACGTCGACGCCGAAAGCCGCCAACAATGCCGCACAGAAAAAAAGAGGATAACAGAGATCCTGCAACACCAATAACCAGAAGTGTGTCTGTAAAAGAAACCAAGGGGAACAAAAAAGATTGTTGCTGCAGACATTGCAGCTAAATGTATGCTAACAAACATTTTACTATTTGTACTGATAGTGTGCGCATTCATGCCACATGTGCAAAAGTTTTTATTAATATTGGTAATCGCCAACAAAACGATGTTTATTGTTACTAAAAAAGTGTTTTAAGAATTGTAATCTAATAAAATTGCAAAGGAGTCAAGATTGTCAATTTTAGATTGATTCTAAATTATTCTACACAGTTCTAAAGTACCTCAGTATGCAATATAACAGAACTTAGCAGTTGAAAGATTTTATATCAATTTACACAGTTTGAATTAGGTAATTTTGTACCAAACAAACACAGAGAAGTACAGTTCATGAACTTAACTAGCAATCAACAGCCAGTGGATGATGAGATAGCTAGTTGAGCTAGTATAAGACACTTACTACCGCAAGAAAGCTCTAGCCCAATCCACTCTAAGGAATACGGACACTCTGTTTCCCCTTGCAGAGATTCCGCATATGAATCATCTACAAAATGTTTATGAAAACTATGAAGCTGATTGGTTTGTCTTGTTTACTCTGTGTTGATATTTACAGCTCCAGTTCTACCAAATCCATGCTTTTACTCGGAGTGAACAACTCAAAACACAACAGATGTAGTGAATCTCCTCAGTATGACTCATTTACCAACGAGATAGAAATTCATATTAAAATTTTAAACTACAGAATAACATAGAAAAGGCGGAAGTCAGCATTTACTTCTTTGACACAATGGTAGAACTCCAAGCCACTGATCAGCTGGGCATATTAACGTTTCATTTCCACTTGTCACTTCAAATCCTAAAGCACATTCTATAGTTACAACTGTAGTATTCCCTTTCCATATTCCGTTAGAAACTTTTGGCGGTGGAGTCGTGCACTCTACAACCTCGTCTACAATACATAATTGAAATTTTTAGAACGTTGTTGCACTTTTCTAAAAAAACAGTGTTGACCTTTTAAAATGGCTAAATATAGTAGCTGAATAGCACCATAATAATAATAATAATAATAATAATAATAACAAAAACGATTATAATATTAACAATAATAGTCAGTAGAAGGAATCATTAAGGTGTTAAACTTTTGGCTTTAAGCTAAAGCCTGGACTCGCTTACTATCAACCACTTGGTTGAGAAGACAACTTCTTTTTATAATAATAATAGTTGAAGAGTTTATGTGATAAAATATATTTTGTTACAACAGACAGATCTGTTAGGAACAGCTAGCATTATTAGGAAGGTCCTGTCCATACATGCTTACTGAAACTAGGTTGATGGCAGAAAACAACCACCTGCTTAACCTGTGATAAAACCAATAATAATAATATTAGTAATAATAATAATAATTAATAATAATTTAGGAACAGCTCACAAAGTGAGGAAGGTTCTCTCTTAGTGGAATTAAGGAAGATGTTGGATCCTTTGGCCTTTTGTTAAGACCCGGACTCAACACAGACTGAAACCAGTCACCTACCACCACACGACTGTGAAGAAAAACTTTATAATAATAATAATAATAATAATAATAATAATAATTAATAATATCAGAATGTGTAATGAAAGTGGAAGAGACAGGCTTTCATATACACAGCAAGTGTTTGAAAATGGCACAGACTGAGTATAAGAAACGACACGACAAGGTCGCACAACTGATTCATTAGAATCTGTGCAAGCGGTATGAATTATTTCACAAGAGGAATTGGTACGAGTATCAGATGGAGAGTGTTACAAAAAACGACAAAGTAAAGATACTGGGGGACCTTTCTATACAAACAGACTAAATCATACCAGCCCGCAGACCAGACATCATTGTGCAAGACAAAGAGATTGACCCCACATAAATCCTTGACATAGCCGTGCCAGGAGACGCAGGGATAAGAAAAGAAGAAAAAAGAAAATGAAAAGATATCAAGACCTGGCAAGAGAGATGGTGGTACCAATCATGGTGGGAGCACTGAGATTCTCAGTGGCAAACCTGCAGAAGCAAATTCAGCTGCTGGACATAAAAAAGAAGGAAGTAAATAAAATAGTAAAATTCTCTGCCCTACTAGGATCAGCGAGGATACTGAGAAAGATGTTGGATATCGTAGGTTAGGGGCCCTAGTCCGATACCATCGTATCACTAACTGAACAGCTGAGGAAATCAACAAGGACCATAATAATAATAACAATAATATTATTTATAACAATAATTATAACAAAAATGTACTAAACTTTACTCTTATTTAGGGAAGCTATTGCGCTGTCAATATAAAGATTCGCAATCAGCTAGCAGATGTTTTTGATAACCAGTTTGGATGTACGTGTAGTATTTATATACACTAAGTGCATAATAGTTAAAAATAGAAATAGTGAAAAAAAGGAGTTTGCTTGAACTAATGTTTCAAGATTTGCTCAACATTTTTTTTCATTCTGATCAAAATTATAACAATTTGTAACTAACTAGCCTTTCCTTCTTGCAGAAATTATAGTTAACACTTTGATCGATTCCACAAATTCAACTACATGTAAAAATATATGAAACTGCTCAGTGTTATAAACGAACAGCTGCAGTGAGTTTATACCTTGACTGCGCTCACAGTTTAACGTTATGCATGGTTCTACTTGGCACGATGCTTGCAATGTAAATGCTCTTGCACCTCTCTGACTTATCAGAACACATTTTATTTTGCAGATTGTTTTCAATACAGTTTATATTAAATATTGTATATTTTACATGTATATTGCAAATTGAATATGGTATATTTTGGATTGCACAATATATATTGTATCCATCACACTTTACCTATATATAAATCTCAAAAGTTTGTGTGTTCTTGTGTTGTTTGGTATGTCCAGTTATACTGTAGCTATTAAAATCTTGGAATGAAGAATCTGTATTGCAGAAGATTTGATCTCAGAACCTCCCTTTTGCCAGACTAATATCTTACCAGTTTAGCTACACCAGATTGATGGATTCATTGGCCAATATATGTCGCTATGTTGGTGAATGTATGCTATCGCTGTCCGTAACATCGCAACGCCATTATATGTATCAATAAGAGCCGTAGATAACTAGCCTACTTGAATTAGCTATTGGCAACGCACCAGGCTAATGTCAAGTGGCATTGTCTATACACTGAGTTTATAAGTGTAGTACTGCTTATAAGCTGATTTTTAATCACCGCGCAGCAGGTATTAGAAGTTGTTAGTATTTCGTCAGTATATATATAAATTTCATTGTTTGTCGTTTGTCTACTGATGAGGATAAAGTTCTAGCAACAAAAAACACCTTTGAAGGTATATTTGGACACATGACACTCAAATGGCAAGTCTGCTAACAAACACGGGTAAGCACAGGGCTAAGCCGCGCTGGTCATTCGCCTCTTAACATATACTGTATGCCATTTTTGCGATTGCAAACACAAAATACGCTATTTTTATCATTAGTTAACATTACCTGTTGCGTTTGTCACTTTTTTGAATTCTTTTAAAAGCAATTTCTTTACAGTTACTTATCTTTCTAATTTGTAATTTTTAAATTTGACACTTTGATTTCAAATGTGCCATTACACTCATATTTTTGGTTTCGGTAAATCTGTAATAGCCAAATGCTTTTCACATGGAAACTTGTATTATCTGGAATAGAAATTGCCTTTTCATTTTCTCTCCATTCGGTCAAACAAAGCATCAGACTAAGAAAGTCCGATATTTCATTTTTATGCATTTACCAGTATCGAGAAATACCAGTATCATTCCCGAAACTTTGAGTACTACGAGTTTCTGCTGCAGTAACCTTTTTATACACACACATTCATGTACTCATTGCTTTGTTTTCAATTAATTTAACTGTCGAAACGAAATATTCTCATAATATGAAGTGTAGATGTTAGAATGGTAACTGTTGTATATGTAAATAAAAAGGTTTCTGTGCAAACCGTTTTATAACTCGGAAACACCAGGCATATATCTAGCCAATATATATATATATATATATATATATATAATTGTGAGTGTTAACCTGTCTAGTTATACTGGATAGAATTTTAGTTATAAATAATCTACTTCGCATAAGATTAGATCTGTGGTAGCACAGCGGTAAATAATAGTGAAGATATTCATTACATTGGTTAAAATAGGCATAGCGACATTGTGTCACACGCTGGGCTCGAGACTTCACTAGGTGAATGCACGGCATTGCACAAGTAATACAAACTGCTTATAAACAATTACAAATAGAGCAAAGGTAATGTAGTAGGTAAGTAATGTTGGTAGTTTAATTTTTATAAGCTGTTTTTATTACCGGTGCAATGCTGGGCATTCAGTCAGTAATGTATATAGTACATAAGATGTAGCCTCAATTTAGGTTCAACTTCATACATAATAAAACCTTATACCATGTATGTAAAACTTAGCTCTGAATTAGTGCACAGCGACACTTCAAATGTTAAAAGGAGGTAATATAAAAGACGATTGCCAACAGTAAGCTAGATAAATGAAAGACGTAATATAATTTATATAAACCGTTCAGTTTGATTCATCCAAAACATTAAATAAACTTTTAATTGCTGACAAACCCAAGCATATTGCAGAGCTTACAGGAGCAGTTAAGGGTGTACAAAATGTGTCCAGTTTTCATAATACTCTAATTTTAATAGCATACAGCTGAAAAGTGCAAATTTGTCATTGCCCTATTTGTCATTGCCCTAGTTTCCCTATAGTACTGACTCTGTTACATGGTGATCCTGATAGTGCCATCTCCTTTCTCTATTGTACCGACCTTATCATAAGACTCTCCAGATAATTTCATTGCTAAATATGCTGAAAAGTAAGGAAATATTCAGTAGTTCTGATGCGTATTGACTACTTGTTTTCACTAGCAAGTTGCTGCATATGTAGGCACATATAAGACTCTTTCATATCACAAAATTGGTAAAAAATAGACCACTGAAGTTGGAGGTAGGCAACATTTACTAAAACATTAATAACTTTTTGTCAAGCCTTCAACTTATCTGTTCAGCTTAAATGGGGTAAAACTAGCTGTGCTGCTCGGCGTTGCCTGGGTAATAAAAAAGTCTTTGGACAGAAAATTGATTTGTATTTAACATATAACAACATTTGCCATTTTAACTTTCAAACTACATATCACGAGAGAAGTGTTTTGTGTAGTTGAAATAAATTAAGAGAAAGGTAAAAACAACTGTAAGGGTTTTAAAACTTTGTCAAACAACTGTAACTTTCAAGCTACTAGCCAGGCACATTGCCAATAGAAAATTACAGTAAACTGCTTAATAAGCTAAGCTTCTACTGGCTGTAAGCCATGACTTTGCGTTTGCATTGTTGTCCAGCTTCAGCTATTCTAATAATAGCTATAGCCAGAATGACAGACCGATATACGACATACGACTCACGAACATACTTTGAGAAATATATAGATATTAGGTAGAACTACCACTTACATTAGAAGTTTTCTTTGCAGGAAAAATAACCTTGCAGAAACAATATTATCAGTGAGATAATTGAAGATATTTCAATAGACACGAGAAGTATTTTTGTAAAAAATGATGGGTGTATTATTCCTAAAATTTTTGTTAAGAATGAGCGTAGTGTAATGGGTTAATTACCTTCCATGCATGCTGGCATAATTCCTACCCATTTGCCTGCTACACATTGCAGTACATTATCTCCAGAGACGTGGGTATGACTAGGTTTGCAAACCAATTGCACTTTCACCAAGTTGCCCTCCCAACGACCATTTAAAGGAGCATCAGGGTATTTCAGACACTCAACTAAAGACATTCAAAAGAAGTTGTATAATCATGCATCAACCCAATAGTTAACAACTGCAACAGAAATGTCACAAATTACTGGTTAGATATACCTTTAGCGCAAGTGGGGATGACTCCACTCCAGCTGCCACTTTTACAGTAAAGAGTTTTATCTCCGCTTTTGTGGGCATAGTTTGGGTTACAAATGAGATCTACTTTGGATAAGGAACCTTTCCATGCACCATTTGCAGGCTCTGCAGGAAAACTTTTACAACCATCTACAAAGCACTGTTAAAATTATTACTATTACATTACTACATCAATATTAACATCAACTAATATTAATAACTATGTAATTATTAATATATATATTATATAGTATATTATATCATATATAATATATATTATTAACTAATATTGATAACAGAGGTATTTAAAGTTGTATCACACTTCTTCTAGCATAAATCTCAACAAATCCATCACAACTTTGCTAAAGCAGACAAGAAATGGGTCACAATTATTTCAGCGTCAAGATGTGTTGAGGAAATGACAAAATTGATACCAAACAAGATGGCGGCTTAAGTTTTTGTTCTCTCAAGTAATTTGTAGTCTCATGTAGCTAATCTTTAATATTTTAAAGGCAGACAAATTTTACTTATTATTAAAATATAATTTTTTTAGAATAAATTCAATTAAAAGCCAAAAATTGCGCAAAAGAAAAAAATAATTAGCATAAAATAGGTGCTTGCTATTTTGAACATTTAAATAATTATCTACAATGCATAAAGGTTCCTTATGGGATTATCAACGTTTCATATTTTACAAGTTAAGTGTTAAATTTAAATCTCAACTCACAATCACCTTACCATGCAAACTTATTGACCTATTGACCTATGACATAGAATATGAGAATATTTTCTTGAAACATCACATTTACAGTAATTACCCTAACAGCGTAACCACTTCTTCATAGTACATCCATTGGCTAAAAGGTACGGCTATTCTAGTGCATTCTAGCCCATAGCACACCAATCAACTCAATACACATCGAAAACCTTGCTGAATCTATACTGACTAAAGGCTAATTTTTAATGAAGGCAACTATAAATTAGCTCACCCTTGACACATCGAAGTACTGATCCAACCCATCCTTTCATGTAATTGCAATATAGTATACGATCTCCACCATCTACCCTGTAACCATCATCACACTGATAGATAGCTCTCCAGCCACCGTCAACAGTTATTTTAGTGAAGCTAGCGCGAGGAGGGTCTTCTCTGCATTCCTTCTGGACTAAAATGCAAATATAATTTTACAGATTAATTTCCCATAAGTTTTAGTAGATTTTAAGCAAATGCAAGGATATTTTTCTAGCATGTGTGTTGTTTTTGATTTTTGAGATTGTCTAAATGCCAGGATGTTTCAAGATTCAGTTGAACAAAACTGGATTCCAATTAAAGTGCTAAAGATTAAAGATAAAAAAAAGTTATTACGATGTTTATAGTTGCAAAGAGACAGACAAAATGGAGGTGCATAGAGTTGGAACTTGAGCTCAATAACCGATATCAATTATAGCACTGATAGCAACGAGTGATGTCATTCCGCACCTGTTTATCCACTGGGCGTTTTAAGAGCAATCAGGTTTTGTCAATGTTAATCTTAAAACATCCTGGCAGTCAGAACACGTCAAAAATCCAAAAAAATCACAAATAATTGAAAAATACCACTACTTTCTGATAAATTTTATTAAAATTTTGTGTATATTTATTGTTAACTAAAAGCTTACATGTCTGTTAACAGACTTTCAAATAAATAACAAATGGTAGTAGGTTTTCTCGATAGTAGAGTTAAGAACTGAAGTTAGTAAATAGTCTGGTACTACGGCTGTGGCACAGGTATCTATTTTAGACTGTTGCAGATGGCACAGCGATAAGAAGGCTTATGACTGTCTTGCATTGAATGACAAGGGACTATATATAAATTAGTGTAACTTACGAGAGAGTCGCGCGATGTAAGTTGAGGCTCCTACATATATCTTAGTACCAATCAAGGTGACACCGTAAGACCATGGCACAGAGCATTCGCTGACTGACCCTCCCTTGAATTCAAGCTGATCAAGTTCCGTACATATTGATGACACTCCTTTCTTTTCCAAATCAATAACCCTTAACCTTTCACTTGTCTCGTGGCCTGTTTGTATATAAACATTATTAGCTATGGCTGTGATATCGCAATCCCCTGAAAAATACGCTTCGGCGAGTGGTCCGTCTCTGTCTAGAATGTGGTTTTGTCTAGCTCTTTGTGTGGCTGAAAACAGTGTTTGAATCTTAACACCGTAAGTGCTAATGTTGAGCCTTTTTATATAGTAACTAGATTTGACTAACATCATGTTGTCATAGACTGTATCTATCTCCATTCCAGACATTGCATGAAGTTCGTCTTCTGATCTAATCATCGTGTAGACAAACTCATCTTCAAACTTTAGATATCTCACCGCTGCCGATTCTCTGTCTAGTATAAAAAGAGCTTTGATCGGTGTACGAGTACTCATTGCTAAGTATGTTGGAAGCCTGAACTTTGCTTGTAATCGATAGTTCGGATGAAACAATTTGGCTGTGCACACACCTGCATACACGGTAAGTATTTTCTTTTCCATATCAAGTAGACGAAGACAAAAGTTATAAGTATCTGCGATAACCAAATGAGTATCATTTAAATAAAGAAAAGAGAGAAGGTATCGCTCAAACAAGGCTGTTTGACATTGACCGTTTCTGTATCCAGCCTGATTTGTGTTTCCACAAAGAGTTTCAACTCTTTGACCATCGCTAGCTTTTAATGAAGACTTGTCTGTAAATATAATATAGCCTGGTCTTCCTCGATACTCTATAATGTGGTAAACCTTCTCCAGAATAGAGTGGTCAAGGAACATTTCCATCTGACCAAATCTAAGCCTGAAAGATAAAACCAGCTTACAATAAACAAGTGACATTTATGGTAGGTTTTATCATTAAAATTTAAATGTAAACCACAGATTCCAACAGTTTAACGATCTATTTGATATATTTGCTTATCAACTTCAGGATTCAAATTTATAACTAAATGGTGGTTTTCTCTTGTTTTAAATTTCTCAACTTTTCATAACCAGATCAGATACTGTTAAAATGGCTTCTTCATGTAGACTATTGCAAAGAAAACAGTGACATGGTTTCAAAAGCAAATCTTTTAAGCGTTGGAGAGAACATCAGAATGGTGAAATTTTCGGTCATGAGAATAGTCTTAGCAAATGCAGATGACTAAATACAAGTTGTTTGCTCGGTAGACAGTAACAATAAGCAAGAAGAAAGCTTTTTATTGTGAACAAGTTAGCCTGTAAAGCGGTTCTTTGATATTAGCTTACAAATACCACTAAACCAATTTATTAAACTTTAGTTTTTATTTTAAATGGTTACTAGTTTGAGATATATCATTTACTACTGTTTAGTTTCACATTTTGCTACAGAGATACTTAGGCATTGGATAAAATTCAGAATTGCAAATATTTATGGCTTTTAATTTACTGTATACATCCTGCCTAATTTACTGTTATACCTTGCATTACTTACATCCTTTTGTGGCTTTTCTTACTGTATATTCCATATATAATTTATTTTACTGAATATGCCATGCCATACGTGACTTATTTTACTTTTACTTATTATATTCTTTCACCAAATAAAGCAAGCACAACTTTCTTGACCATACATTAACCAAATGGTTTATTCTACTGCTGTTAATATGATCTGTTCAGGTTCTCCTAATGTGTATATCTGCATAGCTCATTCGACCGTGCATACACATCAGAAAATATTTACTGTACATACCCTGCATGGCTTATACTACTTCTGTGGTAAACAGTAAGCAAATCGGTAGGGTCCACAACGTCCTTGAAAGGGTCAGCTGTCTGAGAGCAGACATACGCTGACAATGTCGAAATAATAATCAATGAAACCTAAAATTAACAGCAAGATGTAGATTACAATGTATCTAATATATAAAAATTGTTTCCTCACCCCGGATACCCCGTATGGGTGGTAAATTCTGCTCTAACTCGGGTCTCCTACCAGAGACCTGGGAGTTTGAGCACTCGTCTCAAGATCTTAGCTGTTCCCAATAGCGCACTTTTCTGCAACTCACCTGAGTTGATTGTTGTTGGTATTTGGGCAAGCCACATTTTATGCGCCGGTGTTATTGCGCCCAGTGCCCCAATCACTACTGGGATTACGGTTGTTCTTACATTCCAGCATTTTTCAATTTCTTCTCCAAGAGGGAGATATTTTTCTACCTTTTCTTTTTCTTTGCTGGCTATATTGTAGTCATTGGGTACTGCTATATCTATTATAGTAGCCCTCTTGTTCTCCTTGTCTACCACCACTATATCTGGTTGGTTTGCTAGGACATGCTTGTCAGTTTGGATGTAGAAGTCCCAGAGGATTTTAGCGCGGTCATTTTCATTGACCTTACCAGGAGCTTCCCACCAGTGTTGTGGTTTATTAAAGCCATACTCATCACATAGACTTCTATACACAATACCTGCGACATGATTATGCCGCTCAGTGTATGCGTTCCCTGCTAGCTGTCTGCATCCACTGATGATGTGTTGGATGGTCTCAGGTGCATCTTTGCACAGTCTGCATCTAGGATCGTCTCTAGTGTGATAGATTTTCGTTTGGAGTTGCCTTGTTGGGAGCACTTGCTCCTGGGCTGCCATGATTAGCGACTCTGTATTGGCCGTTAGGTTTCCTTTGTTCAGCCACATATATGTCTGGTGAAGATCGCCAACTTTAGATATTTGTTGGTGGTAAGCACCATGAAGAGGTTTCGTATGCCAGTCAATTTCCTCATCATCAGGGCATAGGTCCGTTGTGAGAGCAGCCGATTGAAATTCAGCTAGCAACTTATCTGAGATGGCCATGGAGGCTGCATATGCTTTGATGCTTTGCTCCTCCTCTTTCACTGTCTGCTGTACACTTTTGAGTCCCCTACCGCCATCTTTCCTATCAAGATACAATCTAATAGTATCAGATTTTCAGGTATACAGCAAGGACATCGGAATGACCTTCGGTATTGAGAAATGTGGAAGGCTAATTCTTAAGAAAGGCCATTCTATGCTCACAGATGGCCTAAGAATGTTAAATGGTACCATCAAAGATATAGAAGAAGGGTACAAGTACTTGGGGATTATGCAAAGCAACATCAACCACGAAGCCGAGGTACGTCACAAAGCCATTTCCGAATACAAGAAACGCCTTCGGCAGGTCTTACGGAGCCAGCTCAATGCCAAGAACCAAATCATGGCAATAAATACCTACGCACTGCCAGTAATAAGATATCCAGCAGGCATAATAAAGTGGACTGAGGAAGCCAAAGAAACAGATATAGCAACTCGTAAACCGCTGACCATGCATGGAGCTGATATATATATACCTGAGGGAGGTGTATTAGCGAATCAATGTCCCTTTCTTTGTTAGCGTACAGCTTGATGTCATCCATGTAGAAGAGGTGGTTTATCTTGGTGCCACTCCTGAACTGGTACCCATATTGAGTCTCCTCCAGCATATTGCTTAGAGGGTAACTGTCTGGTAACGGTCGTGGTAACTGTCTGGCCGCTTAATTTGAAATCTCTTTTCTTTACATAGCTAGAGGACTGAAGCATAGTCGGTGCAAAGTAGAAACTGTCATTCAAAGAGATAAAGCCAGAAGTGCTTAATGAAATATGCAATAACTTTCTCGGTGTTGTTTTGTACTTGGCATAAGACTGCTCTCACTTGAAATCCGCTTGCATTTGTGTCCAGAATTTATGGCTGGCTTGAATTGGAATAACCAAGTAGAGGTACCGAGGAACTGTGTCTCTTCAGTTTCTCAAAGGCCTGTGTACTCTTCGTCGTCCTATGTCCACTTCTTGTCTTTTTTTGTCAACCAGTGCAAAGGCCGTGCTGGGGCAGCAAAGCTCAAAATGTACTGAAGGTAGTCTCCTACTATGCCCAAAAAGCTTTTCAGCTTTTTGTGCATCATGGGGGTTGGCCATTATTGACCACCCTGTTTTTCTCAGGGTCAGTAACCAACCGTTTAGCGCTGACCACATGGCCCACATAGCACATCTGTAAACTGGAACATCTAGCACTTGGCTGGCTTAAGTCTGAGTCTGGTTCTCTTCAGTCTTTGGAACACCTCCTCCAGTCGGTGTAGGCGTGAGTCAAAGTTCGGAACATCGACTGTTATACCATCCAAATAGGAGGACAGCTTATACCAGTTTATTTTCTCTGACTTTTTATTATATTTCGCAGGTTTGCAAAATGTTTTTAAAGATTTGTAATTAAATTTGCCAACAGAATAAAAAAACTCAAACATTAACATAAAATAGTCTTTTTCAGCCTTGATTAGAACTTTCCACTGAATTAATAAAACCTCCTTAAGTTTTATAAAACTTTGCTGAACTCCTAGCTAAATGTCACAAGAAAGTGTATATAAATAATAGCAATAGTATCTATAATATATATTTATATTTCTTTATTGGCAATAATTTCATTTCAAATAAAAATGTTTTTTAAATTATATCATATAACAATAACAAAACATAAGAAAAGAAAAAAGGGCGAGAGTTAGCCATTAAAAGCAAATAAATAGTTTGACAAATATTGTCTAAAATAACTTTTAATGCTAAGATAACAGATATTAGATAGAAGATTGTTAAATAATAATAAGAATAATTATAATAATAATAGTATTAATAAAATAATAGTAAGAATATATTCTATTATATTGCTCATCGCTTTCAGTTCTTAGCAGTTTCTTGTATGATAAATAGGTTAAGAACATAAAAACATAAAATAAAACATTTTGCAAAAGATCAAAATTTTTAAAGATTAACATTATTCCACATCTGAAATATTGAGAAAATGCTTTAATATTATTTTGAGATGGCGAGTTTCTTAACAATAAAGATTTAAAACTACTTGTTACATAAATAAAAACGTTTCATTGTTGACCATGTTGTGCGTTACAAAGTAAAACAGCTATTAACTGCTATTTTAAAGCTTAGCATTGTAATAATTTAATAAAAACATTTTTAGTTTAAAAAAATTGCAACTTTGGATGCTTAACATAGAAACTTTGTTTGCTTATTTTAAGCCTCTAAACTGAATTTACCTAAATGAATATGTAGATTATTTTATCTATAATGTCACCGATTACAAATTAAAACTATCTATTTACAAATAGATAATCTATGTATAAAAAAGTATAAATAGATCAGTGAAAGAGTAGCTGTTTTTTTTCTGAATTCAGCTCATTTATCCATAATGAATCAACTAGACGCCTCTTTAAACTAACATGTAGCTGCAATAGCAATCACTTAATATTAAATTTCAGATACCTATAAATATTTATAAACAAAACTTACCAAAAAACTTTCTGCTGTCATATTAACATGTTGCTGCTGAGGCAAGTCAGCAAAGAACTAACAAGTGTATTTGCATCAAAAAGCAGTCATGGCTCCATTGTTGCTGGTAACAATTCATTCTAGGAATTTCTAAACTGGGTTGATTTCCGTATCAGCTCTTAATTGTTAGTACCTTCAACCACTCACAATAACTTAGGAACACGAGCTAGCAGTATATTAAACCTAGAAAACACTTTTAGCTTTACCTACTAATCCTAAGATGCTATGTTATGTGATGCTATGTTATGTTATGCTATGTGATGTTATGATTATGTTATGTTATGATGCTTTTGGTCTTCCACCTCTTAACCTTATCTTACACTAGCACAAAACCTGACGATGCATGGAGTTTAGTTCAATTTCAATCAGACAGGCCACGAGTGGGTGTTTAAGAGGCTGGTTTAGAGGAACCAGATGGAGTTCTGAAACTAAAAATTTTAGCGACTGAGGGGAAGGCACAGAGCGCATACATGTGCGGTGTAGATAAATTTGGCAAAAGAGGTGAAAGCGTACGACATCCATGGACACTTGCGAGCATGTGCACATTCAGCTACGCACACGCACACTGTTTGTTTTTCAGTTATAACTCATATAAATTTATCACTAATTTCAAAACTAGTTGACATGTCTGCGTGAGTTTTTTTATCTATCAAATGGGGAATTATAGATTGAGAAGATAACTCTTACTAATTTTTATTTTTGTTAGCTATTTTAAAGTTGTCTGTAGCTGATAATTTTTTGCATACTTTTCTAATTATACTTTTAAAAGTTTTGCAAAACTTAACTATTTCAAATCCGGATTCAAAAGTTTGATGGCTTTCAATTAAAAGCTTGCACTCTGCAAAGTAGTAAACATAAAAATTTACATTTTAATAGTTAATTGAAAGCTACTATTTTTACGAAGCTACTATTTTTCATAAGTTGCAACGAACTTATGACTTTTGATAAAGAAACTATAAACCTTAACCCACTTCTCTACTCAAACCCACGCACACGCGCGTCTGAACACAAAATCATGTGTGCATGAGACAGCACACGTATGCACATGTATACACATATATACACGCACTTGTGGCTCAAGCATGCACATAGACGCAGGCACAGGCACAAGCGTTCACTCATGCTTATCTACGCGCACACATACACATAAACAACTGAACATGCATGCACACACATACACACATACACACGCACACACATACATACACGCAAATGCATACATGCACGCAAACACATAAATACACGCATACACGCACACACGCACGCGCAAGCATGCGCACACACGCGTGCACACACACGCGCGCACGCACGCGCGCGCACACACACACGCACGTACACACGCACACACTCACACACGCACTCACACACATGCGCACACACCTGCGCACGCACACGCGCGCACACACGCGCGCACACACGCGCGCACACACGCGCGCACACAAACACACGCAATCACGGACAGACAAATACACACACGCATACACAGGCACTACTCATGCAATCACACACCATGAAAAAGTGAGATATAATGGCATAGATATAATGAAGAAAATTCCGACAAAGTTTTCGTATTGGTGCAAGCATCCTTATGGTGAAATATTGTAACAATTTTTGTCTAACAGAGTTGAAGCTGATTTATGTATTGTTGGCTACAATACTCAAACTTGACTAATTACAAGAGTCTGCCAAATCTCATCTCACTAGTTTTGACTCTAAAATTATTTTGATCTTGCAACAATTTATCATACATGTCATCTTGAACAAATCAGCTTGACACTCTGCAAACTATGCCTAAATAGTTTTACAGTTTTTAAAATTGGTGATATTTGGTTTCCTTGGTACACACAGGCTAATTATCTTATCTATATATCTATATCTATTTTCGTATTTTTGTGAAACCCTGGGTCCAGTTATAGCAATTAAATTCTAGCAATGAAAAATCTGTTTAGCAGAGGATTTGATCTTAAAACCTGCCACTCACATGGCAACGATCTAGCTCATCAACTTACAAGGAATACAATGGAATCAATAGGCGGATAGATATTCATTATCTAGTTTAAAATACGCATAGGGACTTTGAGCTATGCGCAATGTCACTAAAGCTTGCTCTTACGACTCTTTTTAGTAAGTATAATAATGCGTATTCTAGCTTACTCAAATTAGCCAATGGCATCTACATTATTTGCCACTGATTATAAGTTGTTTTTTAATATTCGTACAACACCGGCATTCAGTAGTCAAAAATAAGATGAACAAGTCTTTAAAATCTGTTGAACTGTTTGTTTCAAAGAACCAGTTATAGAATTTGCTGGTCACAAACTACCCAACTTCTGCATGTTAACTAATATTCTAGAGCTCCATAAATTTCTGTAAGTTATTTGGAGATGAATCTTACATATATATTAGAGTTACTTGTTCTTTGACCATTTCACTCAAATAATGAGGACGTACAGAATCTTCTATTGTTAATTACAAATATTAAAACAAGTTTTGACATGTGGTCAGACATGTGCATTATTGTACATTTAAAACGATGCCATGATAATCTGCTGTTACATTCTGCTCTTTGTATTTATGTGCATTTTAATATTGATAATAGACATTGAAAATTTTCAATAAAAATTAATTATAAATAAAATGCTAGCAACTTTCTGTTCTTTACATTCATGTAATAAATCTCTTTTTAATATCCCAACAATAATAGATGCAGATTTTTTTTAGAATTTAGCCCCTCTAAATTTATAAAACATTTGTTTTTCAAATATTTGCACTATGCGCTTGTGGAGCATGCTGTAAGTATTTTAAAAATGGCAATTGACATCATTTGAACTCATGAAACAAAAACAAACAATTTTTGGCAGAGCAAAAATTTTACTCGTTGTATTTAGCACAAGTGCTACGAGGTAAAAGTAAAATGTAAAGCTAAATGTAAACTTTGGTCCAAAACTGGTCGCTCATCTACCATCATAAACCGTTTTCATATAAATGTACTTCGAAGTATCAAGACCGCGTTAAGCAAAAAAATTATTATTAGCCTGAGACAGTTATTAATTATTTGTGTTGCGTTCAAAGATTTGACGAAAAAAAATCTTTGGAGTTGGACAACAAGATAATCTATTGTTATTGATGTAAACGATTCAGTATTGATATGATTTAATAGACACCTTTTTACTGATTACTTGATATTATAGATTCATAAAGATAAGAGATTGTCAAAGTAGTGGTCAGACGGAAGTGGCATTACAATAGAAAGTGGCGCTCTATTTTTCAACCATTTTCTCCTAGTTGCGGTCAAATTGAAGTGGCGTTCAAATAAGGGTGGAGTTCAATTAGAGGTTTTATTGTAATTACAAAATATGTTGCAGCCGTCACCAGTGATTAACACCAGCAGTTTCCTTGCTGTTGGAAAAAAGTGTCTCTAATCTATTTTATAATTATATAAAATGCAACCATTATAAAACTTATTATTTATCAGCTTTTGGCTAGTATAGTACACTATTGATTACTATCAAGTAAATATTATATTAAATTCATTAATCAAGGTCCATCTCTGACTAGTTAAATCAAAGGAACTTGTATGCCTTGATTTTATTTCTATAAAATATTTAAGTAAAAAATTAAAGATTTTACTTCAAGTTAGCCATGCGTGTTAAAGCCCTTTAGTCATTTATTATAAAACTAAAATATTGCTAATAATAGCTGCCATAGAGGATATAGCTGACAGATTCTCTCTTAAGCCAATTTGGTATCAATTATGCTTATCTTGAATGCTGCACATCTCTAATATCTTATAATGTATTTTATCTACTGTGGTTTTGCAGGATTAATAATAACCAAACTTACAGCTTTTGTTTCACAAGTATAATGAAAACGACCCCCGGACACTAATTCCGATCATAGCTTTTTAATCCAAAACAAACCCTGCGTGAAGTGTAATTCAGCCCATGCTTTACCTATTTATAGCTAAATAGGATTGTTACCTTCTATTTTATGATGCTAGTCAAGAAATTCTTTAACTACCTCTGTAAATACCTCAGAGAAGCTAACAGCATAGAAAATATTTCACTTATGCATTTAAGTAAGCTTATGACTTTGTTGCAAATTCATGAAACTGTAAGTTATGTAAAAGTGATGAACGTGGCTTTAAAATGAGGATTTATTCCAACTAGTCAGGGACGAGTAGAAATCAAAACGGTGTACACGCGTAATGAGTAACATTTGGAATCTTTTATACTTTATACTGATTGCGTGGCGGAATATTTCTCTAGTTTGGGCTCCTACATCCAATCCTTACCTTGACATAGCAGATGATTCTGTTCGATACCCATCAGTTTTTAGATCAGAGGTGAAGCATGCCGGGTGAGTCGGTAGTTTGCTCTGTTTTATACGAAATAAATACTTTCTCTTTCACTATATTATTACATTTTAAATATTCTATTTTAATTAATAGCAGTTATTCTCTTTAGCTATTTAAATAAGCTCCAAAAGTGAAAAACCGGTTTAAATAATTATGTAGTTTAGTTTGTTAATAATTAAGATATAATTAATAATTAGGAGATATCTAGCTACATAAAAACAACTAACACTTCTCATCTACCAGATACTATGTGTGGTATTGTGAAGACACGCCTGACTAACATGGAATTGTCAGCCACATTTTAACTCGTAAAAACTGTTTAGACTTTCTCCTCTGTAACACCTCTTTCATCAACCACCATTTGTATTCTTAGAGCATTCTCATTACATTTGCAAAAAGAAAGCTGCCAAAAGTGTTTGCTGACTTTCAAATTTGGGCTGTGTTACGTTTCTCAATACCTAGAAGTTTATAATGAGGCTATTTCAAAGGTTTGACATGCTGAATCCTTCCGATTTTGTATGTTTGAATAACGGTAGTAGTTTATTTGTAACTTGAGATCAGACTGATGGGTACAGAATATGATTTCATTTATATAGCAGTTTGTTAGCTTTATAGCTAGAAAAGCATAAGTATCCAAAAGCTTTAATGAATGATAAAAATATAGCCTTTAGCTTTTCAATATTAGAATAATTGATTTCTTTTCGTTCAAGTATCTCAACACGCTGTAAACTGCAAGAAATGTAATACAAGTATTAGAATCGGGCTGTAAAAATACATTGTGGGATTATAATTTACCCTGATGACCATCATGTTAGCTTTAGCAAGAGGTTAAAACAACTTTAAAGCATCTGAACATTAGTGAGCTCAACTACTGTTTCATTGTATTATGTATCTTTGCAAAGGAGCATGTTTATGGTTTAGTGAACGCTGATCAACAGGCTATCAAAGTTCAAGGCTGCTCATAGCCATTCCTTTGCTTCTCTAAATGTCTGGGTATGTGAGGTTTTTACATAACTCGAGTAATGCACACATAAAAACAGAACAGAAGGTTACATGTAATTAATCTCAGCAAAGTTATTTGATATAGTTAACTAAGGAAACTTAAATGGTTTTGAATAGAAATATTGTACAAAAGGATATTAATGAGCAGCTTTAAACAATAAAAGTTTAAGGATACTAAATAATTAAATAATTAATAATATTAAGACTAAGCATTGAACTATCAGTAATTCCTCAAGCTTTCCAATGCCTAATTAAAAATATATAATTTCAAAGAGAAGACAATGAAACCATGACTATTGAACGTTAAACTTTTTGTCTTCTAAATCAATTCAAACCTGAATAAAAACATGCATTATGATTCTAGCTTTTAGAGTGGCAGGTTTGCTTTGAGGATACACTTGAGTCCAACAATGATCATTTCCAATAACCTGAGCATTCTTAAGAGTCAAGTGATTGCTGTCTCGCATTTTCCAGAACATTGATTGACAACAATCTACTAAACATCATGTCGACTGTAACAGCCTAGTGCTTGGTAGTTGATTTTCTTTAGAAGTTCAAATATGCTTATTCTAAGAAATTGTATGCAAGTTAATAAACGGTTAATGTGAAGAGTTAGCGCTAAAATGTGTGGATGAATAAATCATAAATCCCTAAATTTTATCTGCTGGAAAAAAAAAACTTTTACTGATTTTAGTTATCTTGCTGTTGGGAAATACAAAATAAAAAACAAAAAAACTTACTTTAAGTACTCAAGCCAGTGATCTTCTAATATTAAGCTTTTTTTTTTAAGTTCGTATTGTTTATTTTAAATACTAACTTACATCAAATTTTAGTAGATTTTTTCACAAAGTATTGGTAATTCTCTGTTATCTGCGATTGTTTTCGATGTTTAAAGTGAGCTGATTGGCAAAGTGTTTTAACATTAAAATTGTCAAAACTTGATTGCAGTTGAAACACTTAGAAATTGCTATCGTTGCTATAGTTGATATCGCCTACTGCTTGGATATTATATTACCTCTGTTACTTCAGTCGCTTCGCAACTATAAACATCATAATCACCCTGTCGCTTGATATAAGCGTTTTAACTACAATTAAGTTTGGCCGATTTTAATCTTGAAACATCCTGACAGTCAAATCACCTCAAACATCAAAAAAACTTGAAAATGCGAAAAACATACCGATAAATTTTGGTAACATCTACAAGTGCTTTGTGCAAGTTAATCTTTAATGATTATAGAAATCTGAGTTATAAAGTTATATAAAAGCCTAAATAAACTATCAATCAAGAATTTGAAATTTTCTAAGTTTTTAAAGTTAAATATAAGGTTTTAATATTGTAGAGTTAAATTTGAAAACATGCAGATGTTCTTAAACAAAGGAATCTTGTCAGCGGTATATTATATGGAGGAAGACAGAGTGAGACCTGGATTTATCATATTCAGTGACAGAGGTTCACTCAAGTCCTCAGATGGTAATCAAGTCTTAACTATAGCTGGGCACCCAAACCAACTTGGTTATGAAAATGGAAAAGCAGCTGAAGCTAAATTTGAAGATTATATCGTCTCATTTGTGTATTTTAATAACACACACCTTATTATATCAGACAGCAAGAACAACTGTTTACGTCTGCTAGATTTGGTACAAGAAGTCGTGTCTGTGTATGCCGGTGTTTGCAAAGTTCGAGATTTTCTCGCTGCTAAACTTTTGGAAGCCAAATTCAAGTTTCCTACAGACATGACTTGGGGAAGAGAAAGTCCGTATGTAGACAATTTGTACATTATTGATAGAGAGCAGAACTGTGTGAGACGGATTCAGAGAGATTATGACTTTGTGTTTACTTTGGTGCGGCGCACCGATGATCTCCACTATATGACTGGAATCGTATTTGATACGGTAAATAGCGATAGAATACTGGTTAAATCTAGCTATTTTATTAAGGTTTTAATTGTTACCAAGACTTGGGTTGTACCTATAGAGACTCTATTTGAGGCCAGCTCACAAGCTCGCTACGACAACCGAGACAGGGATGGACTACTTGCAGACTCGTACTTTGCCTCTGCAAGCAATATTATAGGGATAGGAGACAACCTCTATCTTCAGGCAGGAGATCCAAGCAGTGGCAGGCTTCGAGTCATTGACCTTAAGCACAATGGAGTCTCGACTATCTGCTTGGAGCATGGACGAACTGATGGCTTTACTTTCAAAGCTGGACCTGTTGACAAGTGTCAAATACCGGATCCACACAGTGTAGCCTTGATAGGAAATCATATTTATGTGGGTGCCTCCACAGCCATATACAAACTATCTGGTGAGTCGATCTACACAGGCATTGTTCCAAACTACATACTAGTTGATGTGTAACAAACCCAAATATAAATAGTTTGATTATAGCTCAACTCTAGGCTTTTTCAATAATCTACTTGTTTTGAATTTATTTCAATTTGAGTTAATTTGAACGCTTTTGGATTTATTTATGAATTAAGACCTGTAAAGGGGTTAGTACTGTTGTGTTGTATTATCACGATAAGTATTGTATCACAGAAAACACAGCGAACAGGTAAGAAGCACATAAAGGAACTGACTTAGTTAGCAAGCCCATAGCTATGGGTTATTGGACAATTATGCGATTATAGCACAGCTAAAAGAAAGCGTGACTGCACAGCTAATATGTAACACATCTCCATCACTATTCTGAGTTTATGGTTAGTCATGACCTTGCTAGACCTTAGAACTGTCAAAGTAATCCGGTCGTCTTCTATTACGAGTAGGATATCTGGGACTTTGAACTGGCCTCTCATCAGGTACAGATTGGGCAGGTTGGATGTTAAGATCATTTGAAGCTGTGATGATATTGTCATTGGTCGATGTATCATTAACTTGAAGTCTAGCTTGTAGCTGATTGGCATGTCGTCTCCATACACCACGTTCTGTTTGCACAGCATACAGTATGTTACTCAGCTTGTTAATTATCGTTCCAGGTATCCACTTAGGTCTAGAGCTATAGTTCCTTGCATAAACCGAAGAGTCTACTTCATACCGTGATGATGTAGAAGATGCTTGACCTGGTGAAAGAGTTTTTTTGTTCTGAATTGGTTTCAGCAAGGTCAGAGTATTTCTCGGCTGTCGTCCATGTAGTACTTAGCAGGTGATTTCCAGTTCAAAGAGGGATGAGGCAAACATCTGTAAGTAGTTAAGAACAGTTGTAGGGCAGTCTTCACTTTCTCCCCTCCTTCACAATTCTTCTCTACAGATTGCTTAAGAGTCTGGACCAATCTCTCCGCTTCTCCATTCGATGCAGGATGGAATGCGGGTGATGTTATATGTTTAATGCCATGTATGATGCAGAACTGGTCAAACTCATTTGACACGAATTGTGGCCGTTATCCGTAACAATAGTCTGAGGAAGACCTTCAGGTACAAAGATCTGTCGTAGCATGTCAATTGTGTCCTTAGAAGTAGTTTTTCCTACATCTAGCATAGCAACGTACGGATATCGGGAATGTGCATCTACACAAACCAACCACATCTGACCTTTAAAAGGTCCTGCATAATCCAAATGAATTTGTTCCCATGGTAGTTGGGTGAATGGCCAACTTTGGTAAGTCTTGGCTGGGTCATTAGCACAGATTCGGCAAGGTTCACAAGCTTTGATTAGCTGTTCTATGTCTGCATTGATGCTAGGCCACCATGCGTATCAACGAGCAAGCTGTTTTACTCTTTCTACACCCAGTGTGATGTATGCAGCAAGTTTAACACTTTACTCTTCAGAGCCTGTGGAATGACAACTCTGGTAGTGTCATCACGTTGCAAAAGCACAGCCTTCCCATGAACAAAAAGAGACTCCCTCATATTCCAATATGGCCGCAAATTTTCATAGCTAGCTATAAGCTTATTGGGCCAAAGGCCATTCAGTATCCACTCTTTCACTATCTGTGGTGAGGTGTCTTTCATGGTTTCTTGTTTACCAGCCTCATCGTCAAGGGGACCATGATCGAGCTCTTCTTGTATAGTGTGTGAGACCTCAACGCTCTCCTTCTCTTCATCATGGTCAAACTTCGGGTCTACCCCTATAGGTAACCTCGACAAACCATCTGCATTGCCGTGCTGTGCTGTAGGTTTGTACCTGATGTCATACTGATAAGCCATCAGTGTGAGGGCCCATCTCTGCAGTCGCTGAGCTGTTAACCTAGGGCAACCAGCTGGCAACCAGGGGTTTATGATCAGTAATGAGCGTAAAATGTCTCCCATATAGATACTGTCGAAACTTAGTCACTCCATAGATGATAGAAAGCGCTTCTTTCTCTATTTGTGATTAATTCTTTTGGTGCACGCTCAATGTCTTTGATGCATGTGCTAGTGGTCGTTCAGCTCCATTTTCCTTTTGTAGGAGTACTGCCCCAAGTCCATAGTTAAATGCGTCTGTTGCTAGAACCAGCGGTTTGCTCTGGTCAAAAGGGGTAAGTTTGGTAGCCTTGATGACACTTCCTTTAAGAACATAGAAGGCCTTGTCACACTCATCAGTCCAGTCAAACTCGACATTTTCACGAAGAAACTTGTAGAGGGAGGGGGGAGGGGGCTGCTTTGCTAGACAGGTCAGCAATGTATGAGCCATAGTAGTGGATCTTGCCCAAAAACGCCTGTAGCTGTTGTAAGTTCTGTGGTCGTGGAAGCTGTTCAATAGCTTCTATTGCAGAGGTCAAGGGAGTCTTGCCGTTCTTGTCTTTTATGTGACCTAGGTATTCAACAGCATTTTTAAAGAACTCGAATTTCTCTCTCTGTATGCGGAGCCCGTACTACTGTAGCCTAGCTAAGAGTTTGTCGAGATTAGACCAATGCTCACTCTCACTGCTACCAGTGACAATCAGATCATCCAAGTATGCTGCAACTCCAGGTAAGTCAGCAATCATTGAGTCCATGCATGCTGAAACTGTGCAGGGCTTGATGCCAATCCAAAACACATTCTGTTGTAGCAAAACAAACCACATTGAGTGTTGATGACACACAACTTCTTTGCATTATCATCTAACTCTAGTTGCAAGTAGGCATCTGCTAGGTCTATCTTGGAAAAGTGTACCCCGCCTCTCAACTTCTCTAGCAACTCCTCAAGGCTTGGTAATGGGTGTTGACCAATTGATATTGGTTGGTTCAACATCTTGAAATCACCACATATACACACTCTTCCATTTGGTTTGGAAACTGCTACTATTGGAGCAGCATAATCACTAAAGTCAACATGTTCCAGAACACCAGCTTTAACTAATCGATCTAGCTCTTTTTTTACAGCTTGTCATCTAGAGAATGTCACTACCCGAGGTTTAGAAAAGCTTGGTGTGCTTCATGGTTTTAAGCGTACTGGTACTTTTAGTTTTTTACATCGGCCAAGACCTGCCTTAAAGACATCAGAGTACTTAGAGGAGAGTGCAGCGATTTTGTCCCTTAATCCAATAGGGTTACTTCCTGTGACAGTACAGGTAATATCACAATTACCCTGTGTCAATATAGCTAGTCCCTGCTGCGAGAGACCGAGTTTGTCACTCCAATCTAGACCAAAAAGGTCTGAGCCTTGTGTTGTGTTTACAACAAGAAGTTTGAAATTTTGTTTTTCCACGTCTCTTACCTTCACACTAACTGAACATGGTCCTTTAATCTGCAACTCACTCTGCCCATACGCTTTAAGATGGGTACTGACAGGTAAGAGGGGGAGGGGTGATCTAAGACTTTGGTAGCCTTGCAAATCAACTATAGAGCAAGTAGCCCCTGTGTCCCATTGAAACATTGCATCATGACCACTGACAACAGTTTTGATCCAAACCTTTCTATTGACTCGTTGGAAAAGACTATCTGAAACTGCATGTACTGAATGATAAGGTTCATTTGCATCAGTGAGCACACTTAACACAGAGTTTTCAACTGTCCTAGAAGACTGTTCTGTCTGTCTTTGTGCTGCTGTCTTAGCCATACAGAAAGCCTCAATGTGACCTTTGACCTCACATTTCTTGCAGACAAATGCTCTGCAGGGACAATTTTTTCTGTCATGTTTAATGTAACAGCTGGGGCAAGACTTCAACATACCTGTGTTCCGTGCATTAGCTTGTTGCTTTTCATTGGTTTGTTGACCTCGGCGTGATCTTTGCTTGTACTGACCTGACATTTTGCGTACTGTGTCTTCAATAGCTGGAGAAGTTGTCTCCCCCTTGAGAATTTTATCGGTCTCTGTTGTCTTGATGAATGCTGCAGCCTTCTTAAGAACATCATTAAGAGAGGGATCAGCATCAAGTACACACTGGGGACGTACATCAGCATGTGGCGTCTCTTTAATGATTATGTCACAAATTTGTTCATCAACATAACTAGTGCCACGGCCTGTGCTTTTGCACGTGAAAGCACAGTGCCGTGCGAGTCCACGAAGTTCTGCAGCACAATCAACATATGACTGACTAGTTTTCATCTTACATTGAGAAAATTCAAATCTTGCTGCCTGAACATGTATGGTATCTGCAAAGTTTTCATTAAGTTTCTCCGACAACTCAGTAAATGACTTGCTTGTAAAATCCTCTGCGCCAAATAAGTTTGACAACAAGTCGTATGTCTCAGCTCCTACCCAAGATAGTAAGCATGCTCGTTTCTGACTGTCATCTACCACCCGATACACATTAAAGTGCTGATTAAAACGTTGAAGGTACTGGTTCCATTTTTCTTTACCCCTGTCGTATGCTTCAAACTTGGGTATGGCGACAGCTACTGGTATTGATGCAGCACTATCACTCTTGGTTGCTTCAAACAAGGAGATAAACTGCTTCTGTAGATCAGCGATTTGCTGCTGGAACTGTTGTCGCTGTTTCTGCATAGCGTCGATCAAAGCTTTTATGTTAGGATCCATAGCAAGACAATAGAAAAATGCTGGCTGTGGGTCCACAATGTTCATTTCTGACACCAGTTGTTGTATTGTATTATCACGAGAAGTATTGTATCACAGAAAACACAGCTAACAGGTAAGATGCACATAAAGGAACTGACTTAGTTAGTAAGCCCATAGCTATGGGTTATTAGACAATTATGCGATTATAGCACAGCTAAAAGAAAGCGTGACTGCACAGCTAATATGTAACAAGTACTAATCATTAACTTAAACCATCCAGTTTTTAAATCTAGTGTACATGCAGATTAGTGAGAAACTTTCTATTTAAGACGCGGTGTTCTGCTATATGTACTAGCAAGGAAAATGGGTCATTCGACGGGAACTAAAAGCGAAAAAGTTCATCTACATAGGCCAATTATCAAAGCTTGCGAGTTGGCACACAGCCTGAACACTCAAAATAGCAAAGCATATTATTAGAAATTGTTAATATATAGTCTCCTAACAATGTAATATCGGGGCCCAGATGGATTTCGTTTGCTTATGGGCAGTTGTATTTTTATTGCTCTGTTTCTGGAACAGATAGACCAGTAGACTGCTTGAATGTTTTAATGAAAGAGTTCATATCATAATAATGAGCAAGCAGTTAGTCTTAAACCAAACAGCTTGTAACCAGACTAATAGCAGCTTGGCGTGTCGGCATAATCAAGAAAATATGGAATGTGGCTGATTTAACTTTGAAAGAAAGCTATCGAGTGCATTGGCTGATAAATGATCAGATTGCACTCAAATCTTGATGGATCAATAATAAAGAAATAAACAAACTAAAAACCAATTTGTTTTTGGTAAAATAAGAATGTGCATGGAAATTTTCTAAGCTGCAATTAGAACTTCTTCAATTTGCCAAAATTATGTAGTCATGACAAGTAATTAGTGCAATCTTAGCCCAGATTCATTTTCACTTTTTCACTTTCACTTTCTCACTTTCATTATCTCACTTTCACTTTCTCACTTTCCCTTTCTCACATTCACTTTCTCACTTTCACTTTCTCACTTTCCCTTTCTCACTTTCACTTTCTCACTTTCTCACTTTCCCTGTCTCACTTTCACTATCTCACTTTCACTTTCTCACAACTTGTGGAATGTGCTAATATAACTAATAAGATCAATCAATATATTTTGTCACATAATAATTATAAGTAGTGTCAAAGTGCTTGCGGGGTAAGCACTTTGATTGGCACAGAATTTGAGCAAAAACTATTAATTGATTATTGGTTCATACAGATGCAGCTTCATGCACTCATTTTATCAATGTAACAGCAAAACCAAAACACTAAAATCAATAGCGCACGATCTTGCATAACTAGTTTTTATCACAACAGAGTCTTAAGTACAAGAAACTCATAAGCAGAGTTAATTAATCCATCATAGACATATGAAGTTAAATATTCTTCCATTGGATTGAGCTAAGTAGTAGCTATAATATGACCACTAAAAATAAAGTGAACTAAAAACATAATATGCTTTGGTACATATTTAAAAATTGTTTCCTGAATAACTTGATTAAGCAGGTTTATTCGGGGTAAAGCTGTTGCAAAAACTGCTTTTTGGATGCTTTGATTGTCTAGAGTATAAATTTACCTGCAGAAATTTAAATTGGCAAAACGAATCTTTTTCTCCACTAGGATTAATAGAGTGTCTTCCAGATGCTAAGGTATGCAGAGGTATTGTATTCCAATAATTATGTATGTTTACTGTAGTAACAAAAAGGGACGCTTTGAGACATTTATCGATTAAAAAAATTTCTCTGAAGATTAAAATAAATTATTAAAAAAGTTAAAATATGTATATATTCAAAACTCTTTTCAAGTTTGAAAATTTAAATGTTTTTAAAACTCATGACCTAGAACAAATTTTTATTTTTAGTTCATATACTCTAATTCCTTAACAACAAGTAGTCCTTAGCAACAAGTGGTCCTTAGCAACAAGTGGTCCTTAGCAACAAGTAGTCCTTAGCAACAAGTGGTCCTTATCACTAATATCTGATTGTTAACAATGATTGCTCTCAATATGAACAAATGGTGTTACCAATTTAACCTAATTATCTGTTTTTTACACAGATGTGCCAACGCAAAGTTTACCTAAATCGAGTTTTCTATACAAATAAACTTGTACAAAATAATAAAAAGTTACTCACTCAGCGCCATCTTCCTAGCTTCGATCTATAGCCAAAAATCTAAAAATATAACCTGATTATAGTCAGGTTCAGCTGTACAAGCAACCCACCTTATGTGAATCATGCAACTTGGGCAAAAGACAAAGGTACGGCACAGTATCGATGTATCAGTGGATATGTAAGAGAAAGCGGTGATACCACATTGTACTGTACGTACAAAGAGAAATGGCATGGAACACCTCTCTCTTGCAAAAAAAGTAAGCCTCTAAATCAACGCTTGCAAATTTTGCTTATGCAATATGTAATGTATGACTTTATGGAACATATGCCATCTGTCTTCAACTGTATGTTTGAGCATGTACACATATGTCGACCTTTCTGTATGTAGTCTGAGCTATCATATTGAATAACTTCCAGCTGAAAACTCCTGATGATTAAAACAAATGGAACAGAAAGAAGAAACAATTATTTTTCTCATGGACATTTTTCTTATAAGACTTCATTGTTTTATGGAAGATATTGCGATTATCTATGCACTTAGGAAACTCAGATTGTCTTATAATCTTAATTGATAACGTTGCGCTAAAGAGCTAAAATAGGTGGTAATTAAAGTGATCCCTAAAATATTGCTGAGCACTGAGTTCAAACTGTCAACATTCACTTTGAATGCATCAAAGATTTAATAATGTTTACCATAATATTTACTATAACAAGGGCCGTGTTCCATGACGTTACAAAAGCCTTGCGGGAAGGAAGGAGTCTTAAGAACAGACTTATAGGACTCAAAACATTCCCTTTGGCTTATTTAATGTAAAACAGTAGGCAGGCTCTAAGCAATGGCGGGCTCAAATGATTTAAAAACGTTTTTGTTCCACATAAATTTGTCGCAATCTGTTTGATTCAAAACTCAAGAACACACCTTTGTGTACACCCAATGAATATGCTCATGAATTCTTGTCATGAAAGCAGTGTAGTAATTTGCTTTGGGCTATAATTGAAAAAGGACAAAATCTCGGGCAATGCCGGGCTTATGGCTAGTATCTTTATTTAAATGCATAAAATGGATATCATGGACAAACGCAAACAAAATCAACACATCTAAATATTATTGCTGTTAAGTATTTTCTGATATAGGATTCTACTAAAGTATAGTTGATCTAACTAACAGCAATAGAGTTGTTGGCAAACCTACTGTATCTTTGTAGCAAATAATCAAAACCTTTTTTGCTGCTTCATACTATGGCAAAGCATAAAAACTTGATTATTTTGCAAATTCAACATGCTAAATGATCAGTATATAGAGTAGCACGTTAAAGAGTTTTTCATGTACAGATACAGAGTACTTCAAAGTGGCATAATACTATTGATTAAACTGTTCACAACCATTGCATTTATTTGGAGCATTTGAAAAAAGCTAGTGTCCATATTTTATAGTTGTATGTACTTCATATCCTGCTAAGCCTAACCATGGGAAATGGATTGGTGACTTCACCGAAGTGCGACTAGAATGTAACACAGGCTATGAGCATACAGGTGGAGATAAAAAACGGAAATGTGTGCAAGGGGTGTGGCAAGGACAGCAGCCAACTTGCTCTAAAAGTATGTAAAGCCCTAATATGCTGTGACTTTGGCAAGTTTCACTATGTGGTCATGATGAAAGGATCGGGTAGGGCAAAGCGTGATAGGGCAAGACAGGTATTGCTGCGAGTGTGTGGGAGTCGATGACCCAGACTCGTAGAACTAATGTCTTAAAAACTCTGGATAAGTTATAAAAATAATTAAAAAAAGCCGTATCATCATAATGAGTTGAAATGATTTGAAATGAGTCACAATGAAATGAAATGATTTGAAATGAGTTGAATTGAGTCAAAATGATTTATATTGAGTTAAAATAAATTGAAATGAGCTGGAATGATTTGAAATGAGTTGAAACGACATGAGCTGAAATGAATTGAAATGAGTTGAAATAAGTGCTTCAAATATTCCAACCATAATCTTTATGATAAGAGTAATTACAACTGTAGCTACTATCTAAAATCAGCTTCCTTTCAAAATTGTTAAAAAAAATTCACAGATTCATCATAATTAAATGGCGGCTTTCAAATCGATGTTAAATTGTCAGAGCTGATCAGGTGGATTTTGGGTGTAAAAGCCTTAAATTTTTGTGTTATATTAGTCGGTGTTTTTAATAGTTTGAAGATGTCTCAATATTAAAATTGTGGTTAAAACGCAAACGACCTATCGGAATTAAAATGCTCAGAAAAAAACACACAATGAAATATTGATATTATTTGCTATAATTGCTATAGTTTATATTAGCTAGTGTGTTCAACTGGCAGCATTAAGCGTGTCTATTCTGTCAGCTTTTTTGCATCTGTAAATGTCATAGCCACACTTTTTGTAGGATATAAGCGTTTTGATGGTGATGAAGTTTTGCCAATTTCAATCTTGAAACATCCTGGCAGTCAGATCAGTTCAAACACTAAAAACAATTGCAAATGATAAAAAACATTAATATTTTTCAATAAAATCTACAAAATTTTTTATAAATTTGTCTGCCCATTTTTTAAAAGCGCAAACTTTTTCACAATCACAAAATTCTGTATACAGGGTTAATGAGCTGAATTGACGGCTCGCTGATATGGTGATTAAACTAATAACATTCAGCGTAATAAACTATCACTCAAAGTAACTGAGCTAATCCGCCACCTTTTAAAGCTCAAAATGATTGTGTAAAAAAATGGATACAAACTTGGTTTGTGACAGAAAATGTGAAATGACACACTGGCAATAGACATAATAATATCCAGAAGATATTGAATTTCAAAAATGCAAATCACTTACAGTATAATATCCTCCTGTTACTTACAGTATAATATTATCCTGTCACTTGCAGTACAACATCCTAAAGTCACCTACAGTATACATGTAATAATATCCTTCTGTTAGCTTCAATATAGAGGCCAACATTCATCTAATACACTTTACTACTGCCATCTTCAGATTAAACAAGGTTCATAAGGGTGATTGAGCTCTTGAATAATAGTTTTGTTCTCTTGAAAGACCTTAGACAACAGAATCTTCTTTGCTTGTAATTTTTGATTGTTTGTTTTCTATTACAGTTAGTTTTGGCTGTGCCAGCATGCCATCTTCAGTAGCCAATGGCAGATGGACAGGAACCAATGTAACCGCTACAGTTATCTGCAACAATGAGTATGAGTTGACAAGTGGGGACAATACTCTAAACTGTCCTAGTGGTATATGGGTAGGAGCCCGTCCTGTCTGCTCTAAAAGTAAGAAATATCTACTTCATGTACCTAAAAGTTATAAAAAAACTACCATGTCATATACCACAGGTTTCAATCTCTTAGGATGCAATCTATTTTTATAACCTCAAACCGGTGCTTGGAACAGATGAACAAACTTTTATTATAGTAAAGATTATAGTATATACTCATTTACAAGTTGAGTTTCGGGGAGACAACTTTAAGGTAAAATCTTTGAGTGATATTTGTGGAGCTTGTAATACATGTAATACATGAGTGATGTTTGTGGACCTGATGCTGCCAGTTTGAATAGATTGAAGAAACTAACAGAAAACTCCGCTATTAGATATGCCATTAGCCTGTCTTGACAAAGTGTTGTTTTTGCGGAGTTGCCCACTGGCGAGCGAAGCGAGCAAAACAACAGCTTGTCACAATACGCACTGCACCTGATGCATCAGCTGAACTAAAAGGGAGTTGTTCTCTTCCATCTATGCGGCTTGATTGCAATGTTATGTCGGTCGCTTCATTGGTAATCATAACGGATTTAGCCCAAAAATTCATGTAGAAGGGAATAAGATAAAAACGTTTAACCAGAGACCAGTCTCTGCTGTAAACGTTAGTAGAACTTAAGAATTTAGGCAACAACAACAACTAAACATGTTGTTATTTGTGTGCTCAGTCAGTTTTATTTGTATTTTTGTATCAGTCAATTTTATTTGTATTTATTGATTTTATTTTAAATTAATTTTAGTCTTAGGTTTTACTAAAGTTTACCGCAGAGACTGGTCTCTGGTTAAACGCCGTTATCTTATTTTTTCTACATAAATTTTTGGGCTAAATCCGTTATGATTACCAATGGAGCGACCGACATAACATTGCAGCCAAGCCGCATAGACGGAAGAGAACAACTCCCTTTCAGTGCACCTTACTTCATCATTATTTATTTTTGTTAGTTTACTGGCCACGGACTAGCAAGCATTAGACTGATAACAGGCACAAATTAACTTATGTTTTAACATGCAGTCATTGCACAACCACTAACATTAGTAGGTCATCCCAAACCTCGTTTAAAACATGTCAAAGATTGCCATCATATTGAGTAAAGAACTTAAAATTTTAAATGTATTGTTTTATTTCAAATTGTAAAAATCAATTCAGACTCGACATAATTGTTCCAAAATATTTGAGAGTAATGAGGTCAACTTATACATGAGTAATATCTAAAATAATACTATTTTTTTGTTTTAATATACTTATCGACTTATACATATATATTATAATTAATTAATAATAATTATAATATATACAATAATTATCTTAATGAGATCAACCAAACTAAAGTATGTTAAAGAGTGTGTTAAAAGCAAATATAATTTTTTGTAATTCATGGAAGCATAAAATTGCATTAAACTTTCTCTCTTTAAAGTGAAATTCTGCTATTAAAAAGTGTTTTAACCAAAACATTGCAGCCATTCAGCTTTGATTTTTTCTAAATTTTCTTATTTTTATTACAGTCAGCTTTGGCTGTGCCAACATGCCATCTCCAGTAACTAATGGCAGGTGGACAGGAAACAATGTGACTGCGACAGTCGTATGCAACAATGGGTATGAATTGACAAGTGGAGACAACACTCTAAATTGCCCTGGTGGCGCTTGGATTGGAGCTCGTCCTGTCTGCTCTAAAAGTAAGGAAACCAACTAAGGCTTCACGTGGTTTTTCATGCTCTGCTCCTGTTGACCTTTATCAGAGCTGAATGAAATTTACTTTAAACTTTATCAAATGAATTCCAATTTTGCTTTTTGCAAAATATAAATATATTGTTGTGCAGCAATTTATAAAATTTTTACACGACAATATTTATATTACATTTTTATATTACATTATTATGTTATATTTTACTATATTAATTTAATGTATTAATATATTTTATTAATATATTATAATCATATTATATATTATTAATATATAATATATTATGTTATATTAATATATAATATATTATATTAGTACAAAATAAAATATAATACAACTATTATATTATATTATAGTATTTTATATATTATTTATGCTGTTTTGATTTATTTATCATTTTCTATTTTTTGCTTGCTAGTGAGTTTAAAGTTTTGTTTGCATTTAAATAGCTAATAGTTTGATAATATTTAATGGGTTTGAGGAATGGAGAACCACTCCCTGTGAGAGTTCATGAGCTGTTTTTAAGACCTTTTTTAAATACTCATTCTTAGGCAATTCATTCCTGCAGCGCTATAAATAAGACTGAGCCCATTATGCATACTTCAATTGTGAACCATCTGACCTGATTGATATAGCCTAGCACGAACCCTAGTAAACATTAACTTGTTTAGATAGTCAGCGAGCAACTCTAAATAGCCATAAATAATAAAGATAAGTACTTTTCAAACTGAGAATTATTTGTTTCAAGTTTTTATCTGTTGTCTTCTGGCAGCACCGAGCTCTGCTGATTTATTCTTGTAGTTAGTTTTGGCTGTACCAACATGCCATCACCTGTAACAAATGGCAGATGGACAGGAAACAATGTGACTGCTACAGTTATCTGCAACAATGAGTATGAGTTGACGAGTGGAGACAATACTCTAAACTGTTCCGGTGGTATATGGGTAGGAGCCCGTCCTGTCTGCTCTAAAAGTAAGAAACATGTCAATTACTATGCTATACAAAACTTATATTACATGGTAGTTAGCACTACATAAAACTCATATTGAGTTCATGCACTCATGCATGAGACTATATTTGAAGTTTTATTCTAACAATTACTATGAGCAAATACAAAGTGTAATATATGTCAATAGTGCAATAGTTGATCCCATAATGAGAGGGACAAATAGAAAGTGATTGATGTCTATTGATAACTATTGATGTCATTTTTGAGAAATCTTTCTTTTCTGAGCATCCAACTCCGATCAAGTTTTTTTGTTTTTAATCTTGAAACTTTTTGACAGTAAGATTACTTGAAACAGCAAAAAGAGTTTGCAAAATGTAGAAAAAACATCTATATTTTCTGATAAAATCTTTCAAAATTACTGTGAGCAGCACTTTAAGAGGTAAAATATTAATGGTTGTCAGCCTCACACTACTAGCAGCTTAGCAGTTGTATTAGATCATCATTCAGTTGGCCAATAAAAACCCTGTTTGACTGTAAAGATTTGGTTGGTATTTTAAGCAGGGAAATGAACAACACTATCTTTAACGCTATTAGACTATCAATATTAGATATTAGCTAAAGCGTACTAATATTGATTTACCACAAGATTGTACACCACTTTTTGAGATTGAAATTCTGATCCTTAGTGTTATATGCTAACAGTGAAGACTTCAAGTTATCCTCTCTATGAAACTAAAAGCAGCCGTTCACGGTGTCAGCCAGTTTTAAGATGGCAGCTTTATGATAAGAATAATCAACAACACAGGAGAGTGCAACTAGATAGATTTGCTACTCGTTCTTGTTGATCATATAAAAATGCAAGCAGAAAGTTAGTCAATGCATGAATTTTTTAATATCTAGCAGAAGTGCTAGTATTTTATTGTAAGTGTGTATTTTGTTTCAGTTAGAGAAATAAAATGTTTATATATGCTCATAAAAAACTGATGCTGAGTGAAAAAATCATTAATAAAATAAAAATGACAAACCATAAAAATCATATTACTTGGTAAAAATGTGATTAAGATACGGTATATACTTAGATCTAAAACAGGGTTTGCGTAGGTTCACTCTAAATTTTATCACAGACAGATGTTCTGAGGGTAGTTTTGTCAAAACTAAGATTGATGTGGCTTCTGATGTTATTAACTTTAAGCTTTTGGTGGCTAGGCAACAGTTTGGCTAGGCGGTTGGCTATACACAATACAACATAAAAGGCAATGTTTATGAGCTACATACAAGTGTAAGTGTGTTTCTAGTTACCAATTAGCAGTAACACTCAACTCTGGTTGATTGATAATCAGTAAGTAGACTACAGGTAGTTGCAAACTCTGTTTTGTTACCTATAAGCCTTAGAAAACTTGAAACATGAGGCAGTTGTTTGGCGTTAACCACCACAATAAATTATTTTCCTTGAAATGTAAAAATTACCAGTAGGATACCGCATCAGAGATAACCATATACTGAGTAATTGATCCATTACATTCTGAAACTGTTTTGATTGCAAACGCAACAGAAGCACAAGCTCAACAGACATAATATCTATGATGTTCAAACTCAAACACCATCTACATCTACCAACACTCGCGGACCAGCTTAACAATGGTTGTTGCGTAACAGTCAGCAGTGCTAGTTATTAACCCCAAGCAAGTGCTTTCAGCAAGAGTATCTTAACCGATGTAATGATTATACGCATAATGAAACTATTGTATTCTGCATAGCCTAGTGGTTAAGTTCTCCCTGTAGATCTGGAGGTCCTGAAATCATATCAAGTGGCATAAAAAAATTTCATCGCTAGATTTTAGCTGTTATAACTGGACTCGGGGTTGCAAAAAATGGAAAAAAGACAAGCACTGAGATTTATATATATACATGTAGATAATAATAATAATATATATATATATATATATATATATATATATATATATATATATATATATATATTAATATGTATTAATCACTCTTCCGATGTTAAATTATGTGGTCAATTTATAGAACAAAGCTGTATCATAATTTTAACTGAGCAGATAAAGCGGCATTTAAAGTAACTATTTGAATATTCCTTAGATAGGTTTAATAGGATTTCTTTAATAAAGTGCCACATTAATCCTCATCATGTAAATGTTCATTAACATCCTGATTACGCGGTAACTCAACGTAAGCATTACTCAACATCTGCATCATTCATACCAGGAAAACATAATGTATTTCCACAGAACCTGGATCACTTTATTCACCTTTTAGAGTATACAAGGTCAAACAGTGATTTTTTTGTAGTCAGCGAGCCGATGCTCACTTTAGAGAATCTTGCAGAAAATGTTTTGCTCGACGGTTCTAACTGTCACCTTTTTAAAGGTTTGCTTTGTCTGAGCTAACAACATTTGTTCATTTCTGGTAAAGAAAAGAATTTGAAATTATATTCTACTGCACAGCTAACCTCCATAACTTTTTTAACCATGCTTAATTAGTAAAACTGTTTTTACATTTTTACTAAATACATTTTAACTGCTTCCATGAACAGATTTGGATCCATGGATTGGAGTTGTGTGCACTTTTTGCTACCATATGATAAATGTTTCAATGAGCATTTGTTTAATGCGGAATAATAATAATACAAACAATTGCTTAAAAATATGAGGAGTTCTATGCTAAAGGTCCTAATGGTACACTCCTGTCTCTTCAAATACAAATAGGAATGACGGAAATTTAGAAAGTGCTTATAAGTGTTTATAATAAAATATCTTGCAGGACATTTTGTTATGCACCATTCGAAAGTTCATTTCCATTTCTTGCAAACATGAAACGTTCAATAAAATTTGTAACAAAGCTCTGTTGACTTGCGAATTATATTGTGTCCATCTTCCAGATGATGACAAACTTGCAGAATAACCGTGTCATGGAAACATAGTATATCATGAGTAAAATGGTGCTCTAGTATTTGATCTTAATTATTTCTCATGACAATCAAGACCTGTGTTGCAATTGACTTTCACAGTCATGTTTGACTTCCTTTTTCTTTGAAGCTATAAATACATCTCTATCAGGTGACTAACATTATACTTAAAAACAAGTTAGTTTGCTTCAACTCCTTATTGATACTGCAGTTAGCTTTGGCTGCGCCAGCATGCCATCTCCAGTAACCAATGGCAGATGGACAGGAAACAATGTAACTGCTACAGTAATTTGTAATGATGGGTTTGAGTTGACGGGAGGAGACAACACTCTTAATTGTCCTGATGGTATATGGGTAGGAGCCCATCCTATCTGTTCCAAAAGTAAGAAAATTAGGTACTCCGAGCTCTCATATGATGGGGCTCTTTAGACTTCTCTATCAAAAGTCGTTAGCAAAATGGTACAAGAACCGTCGTGAGAATTATTCCAGGAAAATATGATTTGCTCAACTAACACATAAATAAAACTAACTGTTAAAAAAAACTTGGAATTTTGTCTTTTTCTCTTATTGCCAGCTATTTTCAACATTACAACTAAACAGCCAATAAGATTTATTATTTCGCCAAAAGCTTTCAAAGTTCCCGTAAACGCTCATCAGCTGTTTTTATGTCTTATAAAATTATCTTTCGCTTTTCTAACGTATGCTGTACTATCATGCATCATATTTGAACGGTTTATTATAAGAGTGTTCCACGACCAGCCGATGTGGCTCACTGTGAATACCTGACTCCTCAAAGCGCAAATTAAAAAAAAGATTGCACTGACTAAAGTGTTGAAAACTATGCCTTGTTTAATCAATGATTTCACATTTTTCACAGCCTCTGGTTAAATGCTGAAATATAAAAAGTATTCTCAAAATAAGAATTATTAGCATCAAACATCTAGGATTTCTCTATTGGTTGATTATTTTCAGTTAGTTTTGGCTGTGCCAGCATGCCATCACCAGTGACCAATGGTAGGTGGACTGGAAACAATTTGACTGCTACAGTAATATGTAATGATGGATATGAGTTGACTAGGGGAGACCAGGCTCTAAACTGTCCTGATGGTACATGGAAAGGATCCGTCCCCACCTGCTCTAAAAGTGAGATAACACTCAGGCTTACTATATTTTTCAGTATACGTCTACTAAAGATAAACAATTTAACTATAGTGAGAAACAAATATGTTTACAACAATGTATACATGTATATTACATAACATTGCATGTTCCTTCATGTGATTTTAATAATATAACATTCAGCATCTCAGTTTTTAACCTCCTTGTGAATGAATTCTTGTAAAGGTTGCGTATAAAATGTATATGACTCATCTTATATACAGTTAGTTTTGGCTGTGCCAGCATGCCATCACCAGTAACCAATGGCAGATGGACCGGAAACAATGTGACTGCTACAGTAATTTGTAATGATGGATATGAGTTGACTAGAGGAGACCAGGTTTTAAACTGTCCTGATGGTAAATGGATAGGAGCCCTTCCTGTCTGCTCCAAAAGTGAGTAAACTATGTCCTACAGTTTAAGTGAGATAATCCATGGATCTGTTGTACAGACTTCCAACATCAAGTCATAACTTATATAAGATGTTGATAGTTGGTAATGTTTATTATATAGGTTTAGCTTTATAAACAAAACATGAGGGAATGTAAGTGAGGTTTCACAACCCAGCATAGCTCTTCTTCTGTGAGCTAACTAAATTATTAGTTTGATAAAGTAAAGATCTCCTTTGGCCAAAAGAAGTATGAAAAATAAAGGACATATTATATTGGCTGAATCTGTTTACAAACTACACTGACTCAACACAAAATGTTGTAAATAATTTTACCAAAATACCTATTGCCCATTGTTTGCATTTTGGTGAGTGTAAGTACTGGTGAAACGAATCGTGTTTATTTACCAATGATAATTGCAACACTCAGAATAAATTTTGGTTATTAAAGCTAAAATAAATGAACTCCTCTCTTGAACAATGTTCTAGTTAGGCAAGTAAAACTAAACAATGTTATGAGAGAAAATATTTAATGGGACTATCCTCAACTAAATTTAGTAAGAGGGTTGTTAGCACTTGCAGGACTAATTGGTTAAAGTATTTCCTCCCTGACAGTCAGTTATAGAGTAGGTACGACTTGCAGTACTATTGCGGTGTTGCTCTTACTTAAATACAAAACCCATACAGATGTATCGATAAAATCATCTACAAGTTGTCAGGGAATTGAGTTAGAAAACAATCAGACCAAAGGCAGGAGGTGAAAAAAACTTAGCCAATCTGAACTGGAGCTGCAAATTCCTCACTTATGTAATACTTATGACTAACTTTTGTCTTACCAGTTCTAAGTCACAAGTTAGATCATTCTTCTTTGAATTTTTATATTGTTTTGTAGAAAATTTCGGCTGTCATTTCATTTAGTCATTTTAAAATTATATTGGCATTTGGGTAAAACTATATAGCTACTGCAGCTGATTATCAACTTCCTGTTCATGTTTAGATATTCTTTAAATTAGATGAGGTGAACTTTTCATTACTTGCGCTGTTTTCCAGTTAACAGTTTTGTTACAACTTTACGAATAGTCAGTGGACTTATGATCATTGTCCATGTTTAGACTATCTAAGCTAACTATCTGTTAGGCTGTAATATCTGCGTTTTTCGCTAAAAGTGGAATCCTCTTGCAAGTTTTTAAGAGCATTATTGTACGAAAAATGTCTCTGGGAGTTTTGCTAGATGTGTTTGAGCTTAATAACAAGAAACCTCAATAAATAGCGCCATAGCCAGTCGCAGAAACCATTTTATGGTTACCTGCCCTTTCTATCATAAACGGTAGAACTTTTGGGAATTGAAACAGTCTAATATTTACAGACTAGGGGAGACACTATAGAGCGCTAAAGGAAGGACAATTGCTTTCTATTATAGAATATAAAAGTTATGTCTCACAATATCTACTACATCGTTCTGTAAAGTTGTTTCGGTCAATTTTTGTGGGCCAATATGCTTGTAGTTAGTTTTGGCTGTGCGAACATGCCATCTCCAGTAACCGATGGCAGATGGACAGGAAACAATGTGACTGCTACAGTAATATGTAAGGATGGATATGTGTGGACAAGTGGAGACCAGGTTCTAAACTGTCCTGATGGTATTTGGGTAGGAGCCCTTCCCATCTGCTCTAAAAGTAAGTTAACACACATAGTTCCTATATCCTATAGTGAAATAGAAATCTAATCATAGCAATTTATAAATGAATATTGGGTGAAATTGAATAATCCCTGGTTTAATTTTGGAAATGTAGCATCTCAGAATTTCTAGTTTGCTTGCATAAATTATTGTAAAATTACTTAACAAATGTATATTACTCATATTGTTTACAGTTAGCTTTGGCTGTACCAACATACCATCTCCGGTAGCCAATGGCAGATGGACAGGAAACAACGTGACTGCTACAGTCATATGTAATGACGGGTATGAGTTGAAAAGTGGAGATCATACATTAAGTTGCCCTGGTGGCACTTGGCAAGGAGCTCTGCCTGTTTGCACTAAAAGTAAGCCAAGATACAAACTTCCTATATCCTATTGCTTGCTTTTGCTAGTCAAAGTATTTTTTCTCCTTATCTCAGCTAATGCAAAATATTTCTCAGACAGAATCTCAGATTTTAAAGCTTGGCTAAATGTACATGATTTATTGCAACATTTACATTGAGTGTTATGGAAACAAACAGATTGGTTCATAAAACTGTTGAAAAATAATATAGAAGACAGTACTTTTCTGATGTTATAGATATACAATAATAATATAGAAGACAGTACTTTTCTGATGTTATAGATATACAATAATAATATAGAAGACAGTACTTTTCTGATGTTATAGATATACAATAATAATATAGAAGACAGTACTTTTCTGATGTTATAGATATACAATAATAATATAGAAGACAGTACTTTTCTGATGTTATAGATATACAATAATAATATAGAAGACAGTACTTTTCTGATGTTATAGATATACAATAATAATATAGAAGACAGTACTTTTCTGATGTTATAGATATACAATAATAATATAGAAGACAGTACTTTTCTGATGTTATAGATATACAATAATAATATAGAAGACAGTACTTTTCTGATGTTATAGATATACAATAATAATATAGAAGACATTACTTTTCTGATGTTATAGATATACAATAATAATATAGAAGACAGTACTTTTCTGATGTTATAGATATACAATAATAATATAGAAGACATTACTTTTCTGATGTTATAGATATACAATAATAATATAGAAGACAGTACTTTTCTGATGTCACAGATATACAATAATAATATAGAAGACAGTACTTTTCTGATGTTATAGATATACAATAATAATATAAAAGACATAACTTTTCTGATGTTATAGATATACAATAATAATATAGAAGGCAGTACTTTTCTGATGTTATAGATATACAATAATAATATAGAAGACAGTACTTTTCTGATGTTATAGATATACAATAATAATATAGAAGACAGTACTTTTCTGATGTTATAGATATACAATAATAATATAGAAGACAGTACTTTTCTGATGTTATAGATATACAATAATAATATAGAAGACAGTACTTTTCTGATGTTATAGATATACAATAATAATATAGAAGACAGTACTTTTCTGATGTTATAGATATACAATAATAATATAAAAGACAGTACTTTTCTGATGTTTTAGATATACAATAATAATATAGAAGACAGTACTTTTCTGATGTTATAGATATACAATAATAATATAGAAGACATTACTTTTCTGATGTTATAGATATACAATAACAATATAAAAGACAGTACTTTTCTGATGTTATAGATATACAATAATAATATAGAAGACAGTACTTTTCTGATGTTATAGATATACAATAATAATATAGAAGACAGTACTTTTCTGATGTTATAGATATACAATAATAATATAGAAGACAGTACTTTTCTGATGTTATAGATATACAATAATAATATAGAAGACATTACTTTTCTGATGTTATAGATATACAATAATAACGATAAAGAATAATAGTACTTTTCTGATGTTATAGATATACAATAATAATATAGAAGAAAGTACTTTTCTGATGTTATAGATATACAGTTATACTGATTAGCATCTCTTTTCTCATTGTTTGCTTTGTTGAAACTGTAAAAGTCCATTAATCTATCTAACAATAAAATGTTAGACTGTACAACTGTGTTATTATATGCACATGTCTAAAGTTGATAAGTAAGATGCTGGATTTATCAAAGCTAAAGGTAAGTTATCATTAGATTAGGTATGTTTTAGTCTGCTAGTGGAAGAGGAGTCAGGCTCCACTACCTACAGGTTGTGTGCTTCCTATAATTACAACATAAAATATCTATTAAACTTTTAACAAACAGCTACAAACCATTTGACAAAGATTACTTGAGAGCTAATAGCATAGAAAGTTATCAGCGAATCAACAGTTCATCAGAGTAAATGCATATGTTTGTGTCAGAGAGTTTTGGCTGTGCCGAGTTGCCTCCCTCAATTGTGAATGGAGCTTGGAAAGGCAATAATGAGACTGTAACCTACTCATGCAATTCTGGATATGAGATTGCTGGAGGAGATACAACTCTTAATTGCCTAAATAATAATTGGATTGGAAATGTTCTCATATGCCATAAAGGTAGGCTACATTTTAGGTTTAGAGGTTGCATGCCGATCTTGTTGCAGTTGAATCAACAAAAAATAAAAGCCTGTAGAATCAACTCCGTACATCTGTTGTATATGTTGTATATATGTATATGTTGTATATATTGTATATATGTATATGTTGTATATACTGTATATATGTATATGTTGTATATGTTGTATATATGTATATGTTGTATATATTGTATGTATACAAGAAACATTATATATGTACACTAAAGGGATACCCGGCTTTGCACTGATATTAAAAATCAGCTTATAAGCAGTGATAGCAATAAAATTGCCCTTTGCCATCTCTCACAGAGTGCTCAACCAAACCAAAATGAGGGAGCATATACTCATGCTACAGACAGTACTGTTTCGACTATTGAAGCCTCATCAGTGCAGCTCAGAGCTTTAGCAAGGGACACAAATCCCATTACCAATGAGAGTTGACTTCCTGCCATGAAACAACTAGGTTGCCTCACAGACTTTAAGAAAGTCAATGTGCTGGCACCAGAGTGCTCGAATCACAAAAGTGATGAGCTTTGCATGATATATATATCGTGCAAAGCTCATCACAATATATAATATAAGCAATATAAGCGTCACAATATAAGCTCGTCACAAAAGTAACCAGCTTTGTTGGGCGATATATATATATATATATCGCCCAACAAAATCATCAAGCTTGCATAGCTTAATCGAGAAAGAATTGAACTGGTGAACGGGAGGTTCTGAGATCAAATCTTCTGCGTTACGGTTTTTTCATTCCAAAATTTTAATAGCTACATTATTACTGGACATGCAGAAGGACATAAAAACTTAAAGATTTACACGGGTAATAGAATAATTACTCAATGACTTTGAGTAACTTACCTGGAAAAGTAGTTCTTTGCTAAAATCTTTACTAAGCTATACAAGCATTTTGAACCAGCTTAACAATCGTTACACACTATGGTCAACAGTGCTATTAACCTAAAGCAAGTGCTTTAAGGTGAGTATCCTAAACAATATATTAACTGTTTGCCCAATGAATTCATTTTATTCTGGTTAAGCATCTTAATAGTTAAGTTTGCCATCTCTCCATCTAGAAGTTTCTAGACCAAATCCAGTGCTGTGCGGATTTTTCACCGCTAAATTTTAAGTGCTATAACTGGACACAGGGTTTAACCTAAAAAAGACAAATTCTTACATTTAAATATGTAGATATATGCAAAGTCCAGTGTTTGTTGTTTGTTTTCCATATGTCCAGTTAAACCATAACTGTCACATACAACTGTTATCGTATATCTACTATATAAACGGCAATCGTTGTCTATCTGTCTGTCTATCTGTCTGTCTATCTGTCTGTTCGCTTTATAGAGTACCGTACTTTTTCGACTATTAGCCGCTACTTTTATATAAGGGCGTGTCTATTCTGTGGTTTTTTTCGCCGCTAGGGCGCATTAACGGGAATCTCCGGTTAGTACACGCCTCTATTATAATACGTAACCTGCTATTCATCGTAGGATGGACGATAAATACTGATAAGCTAATAGTATGAGTTGTCTTCTCAATATATTGAGTCACCGATAACTCCCAAATATGAGCGGTATAAATAAATTATATGGCGGTCTTTTTTTTCGATTTGATCGTACGAAGCAAACTTACTTAATAGGTATGAGTAAGTAGTAAAATTAAATTAGTAGTAAATATTAGTAGTGAATTAAATAAAATTTACTACTCTATAAATAAATTAATGAGTAGTAAATTACATCTAATTAATATGTACTGCCAACGTGTACCGGGAAGGTCATGTGAACATTTGTTTCTTGCAACCACTAGAAAAACGCTGTTCTCTATCTACTATATAAACGGCAATCGTTGTCTGTGTATCTGATTGATTGTCCGCCTTATAGAGCGGTCTTTCCTTTTATCGTCGTACGAATTTCGGTCGTACGAAGCAAACTGAATTAGGTAATATGTGTAGTAACGGTAAATAAATTATAGAGCGGTCTTTCTTTTTCCATTCGGTCGAACGAAGCCAACCAAATTAATATGAGTACTAATTATCGTAATATCGTAATTTCGTAATATGGACTATTAGCCGCTACTTTTCTCTGACGATTTGAGCTAAGCGGCTTATATAAAGGTGTGGCGATTCTGTTGTTTTTCTTTCACCACTCGAGCGCATTAACCGAAATCCCCGGTTAGCACGCTTTTTAAACGGCAGATTTTCTGCCGTGTTTAAAACCACCTTTCCTGAGTTCTGCGGCCTATACAAAGGTGTCTATACAGCTATACAAATGTACTATTCAATAAATAAAATAAATTAACGAGTAGTTATTTACATGCAATTAATATTTACTGTCAACGTGTACCGAGAAAGTCACGTAAACGTTTCTTTCTTGGAGCCACTGGAAAAACGCATTTCTCACCTACTAAATTTCCACATTAAAAAGGTAAGTGTTTCTTATACAATGTTGTATTGTCTATGAATTGCCACATCTCCACTACTTAATAACGTTGGATTTCCCGCTGTTCGTGATAGTGGGTCATGTTCATTTCCTTCAGCAGCCGAGTTACTAATTTTTTCTCAGCTACGAGTAGGCCTACTGTAACTTACTATTACAGAACTTTCACGAGTACTCCGAGCGTTGTGATGCGCTATTGTGAAAAGAAAGAGAGCAGCTGCTATCGACTTACTGTCACCCTGCATCAGCCATGACCAACTATACGTCGCCTGCTCAAAAGTAGGCACACGCCGAAAACTGTTTCTTCATACGCCCGACAGAAAAAACAAAAATGTTGTCTATCCGCGTGTGTTGCGTTGAACTAAGGGAGAGAGAGAGGGAAAGAAAGAGAGAGAGGGAGAGCGAGGAGTAGAGGAGGAGAGAGAGAGGAGGAGAGGGAGAAAAGGGGAGAGCGAGGAGGAGAGGGGAGAGAGGGAGAGAAAGAGGGAGAGGGGGAGAGAGAGGGAGAGGGGAAAGAGGGAGGGAGAGAGAGAGAGGGAGGGAGAGATGGAGAGAGGGAGAGAAGGAGAGAAAGAGGGAGAGCGAGGAGGAGAGGGGGAGGGAGAGAGAGAGGGAGAGAGAGAGGGAGAGAAAGAGGGAGAAGAGGGAGGGAGAGAGAGGGAAGAGAGGGAGAGAGACGGAGAGAGGGAGAAAGGGGAAAGAGGAAGAGAAGGAGAGAGAGAGGGAGAGAAGGAGAGGGAGAGGGAGAGCGAGGAAGAGAGGGGGGGAGAGAGAGAGAGGGGAGAGAGAGAGGGAGAGAGAGGGGAGAGACGGAGAGAGGGAGAGAGGGAGAAGAGGGAGGGAGGGAGAGAGAGGGGAGAGACGGAGAGAGGGAGAGAGGGGAAAGAGGGAGAGAAGGAGAGAGAGAGGGAGAGCAAGGAGGAGAAGGGGAGAGAGAGAGAGGGAGAGAAAGAGAGAGGGAGAGAGAGGGGAGAGAGGGAGAGGGAGAGAAGGGAAAGAGGGAGAGATGGAGAGAGGGAGATGTAACTGCATATTTGGAGTTGTTTTACAGTATGAAAGACAACTCTCAATAAACCTTATGCTGCGCGTGAATCTATTCCTGTAGACGGGTAATGCAGCTAGTACTAAATAAATCAGACACAATGATTCCGATTTTGTACTCAAAATAAAGATTAGTCCACTAACTGGCAGAGCAATGAAGGCTTTTTACAGCGTTTTAATATCGAGCTCGAAAACAACACGTGACAACACGTCAACAAATACGTGACGTAAACTAGCTTTTTAGGAACAAAAGTTACGTAGGGATGTTTAGACCGATTTAAAATAATAGATAGAGGTGTTTTAAAATTCATTAATATTTAAATTCAGCCTTAAAATAATCTCAGTCTTTTCTGAAAGGTAGATAAGCTATTTGACATTGCATATTTAAAGAAGCCCGATAACAACGCTAGTTTGTGATAAAACTGCGCTTTTTGAGCTCATTTTTCTCAGCGTTCAGCCTATTTAAACATCATGTAACAAGCTACGAGCAATTTTAAATAGTTTATATACCTTTCATAAAAGACTGAGATTATTTTACAGGCTGGATTTAGATAATAATGGGTTTTAAGACACCATCCCTATTATTCTAAATCCGACTAAACATTCCTAATTTCTGTTCCGAAAAAGCTAGGTTTCGTCACATATTTATGGGCCGAGCTTGTAATGCCGATTGTGTTGTTTTCGAAATGGATATTGAAACGCTTTAAAAAAGCTTAAATGACTTTGAAGGTTAGTGAACCAATCTTTGTTTTAAGTACAAAATCGGAATCAGCATGGCTGATTTACCTAGAAAATATGATAAAAGTTGTACATGACAGTTATGGTTTCAAGCAGTAAAGCTTTAGGAATAATAAATCTGTGTCTCACTGAATTTGTATACAAAACCTCCAGGTCCGCAGACAGATAATTTATACCTTAAGCCAAGCAACTAAATTGCTATAAAATGGAATAATTGTGATCATATTTATTACACCAGTAAAAATATGCATGCTTAAAGTGTTGGCAACAATACTATTGGTTACTAAATAGCTTAAAGATTTACTGCATGAGAGATCATGACACATTATGTAACAACTTGGAGCTGGTTTCAGGGCTTTTATTATAGTAAAGATTTAAACTAGACTGAATAAATAATTTCTAAATTTATTCAAATTTTAAATTGAGTAATTTCAAATTATTCATATTAGTTTTAAAATTTGAGTAATTCTAAAAGTTACTCAAATTCGTTGGGTAAAGAAATTTAGTCAAATGGCCGCTACCTTACTTGTCACTGCTTATAAGCTGTTTTTATTAACCCTGCACATTCATCTAGTAGGTATATACTTAAAATATATAAAACAAATTTCAGTGTTCGTAATTCTGCCTTTTTGTGAAACCCTGTGTCCAGTTATAGCATTTAAAATGTAGCAATAAAAATTCCACATTGCACTTCATCTTGGGATTTTTATATCTAAAGGTGAAGAGCTTAACCATTGAGCTACAGTGGATTTATTGGGCAAATAGTCATTAAATTGCTTTGGGTACTAAATTTAAAACACTTGCTTGGAGTTAATAACTACCTCTGTTGACTGCTACTCTTAACTATAGTTAAGCTTACCTAAAACTGGTATTGTTTCAGTAAAGATTTTATCAAAGGTCTAGCTTTCCAGATAAGTTACCCAAATTCATTAAGTAATTCTTTTATTACCATTGTAACCGGAACATTCAGCTAGTCTATATAAATGTTTCTCAGAGTTGGTTGTATGTGTGTCGTTCTTGCTATAACTATTAAACTTTCGGAATGAACAATCTGTGTCGCAGAATATTTGGTCTCACACCCTCCTCTTCACCTGTCCGAGGCCTTAACAATTCAGCCACACGAGCTTGATGAATTCATTAGGCTATATATGTCGGTAAATGGGAATAAATACGCTGCTTTTGGTCACAACGCAAAGTTATAGCGTAATGTCATGAGAAACCTAGCTCTTATTAGTAAGGTTGATCAAATTATCCATTGGTAAAGTGCCAGTCTAATAGCAAGTGGCAGGCAACTCTCATTACCTCTCATTGTTTATAAGCTGATTTTCAGTGCCCAGGCAACGCCGGGTAGCACAGCTAGTTTATTTATATTGTTGAGTTAGTGCTACGATAATGCTGTGTTCTAGTGAAATTGAGAAAAAAGTGTCATATAATTCATTTAGAAAGTTTTGGTTGTGCTGATTCTCCTCCTTCTATACCAAATGGAAATTGGCATGGAAACAATGTTACTGTAACATACAGATGTGACCTCAACTACATAATAATTAGCGGAGATGAAGTCTTGAACTGTCCTCATGGGTCATGGGAAGGAACTGTTCCTGTTTGTCACAAAGGTAACGCGTTTTATCCAACTTCAAAAAACACCCGGAATCTGACATCAGCACACAAAGTAACAGACACATGCAAAGACCATCAATTTTGTTTAAGACTTTTAATCTGAAAAGTTATTAAATATAATTTAAGACAAGAAAGCACCACTCACAGTTTCAGGTTTCTTGTTTTGTACAGGAATTACAGGATGTGCCAGTCCACCACCACAAGTCAAGAAAGGGGTGTGGGAAGGAAATAATATATCAGTCACTATTCGTTGCATACAAGGGTATGAACTGGAGAGTGGAGATAAAACTCTGATTTGTGAAAATCATCAATGGAATGGAAAGATTCCTGTATGTGCAGCCAGTGAGTATTTGAGCATTAGGTACACTTGTTTATTGTATTTCACTGACTTATAATATACATATAAACGTCTCTTACCATTGAGCTGTTAAACAAAAGTAACCTTAGATTACCAACACAATCGTTTTTACAGATCTAATTAAGTATTGTATTAATTTAATGCTTGCTTTGAGTAAAGTTCAAGTTTTGTTCTTTTTATAAGCTACAACCATTATTGTTATTGTTATTTGTAATACAAAAATGGTGTTTCAATAGTAAAATGTACCACATTTCCACCAAACCCTGATCATGGACGCTGGACCGGTGGTCTGGAATTAGTGGTACTTGTTTGTGATACTGGCTATAGACGCATGAGTGGTGACAAAACTATGGCATGTAGAGTGGGTGAATGGAGAGGCATTCAACCAGAGTGTGGAAAAGGTAAAACTGTAAGTTTATTTTTTTTAATGTTTCTTAAAAATTACAAAGAATGTGCAATTTATGTAATTTATATGCTGACATAAACTTTTTTGGCTTCAAAACCAAATACGACTAACTGTAAAAAGTTTAAACGGAAATTTTTAAAATGACTCTAACAATATTGTCAAGAATAAAGTTTTTTAAAGTACTTTTCATAACTGTAAAGTAGCGAGCTCAGTAGCGTGCAAGAAGTCAAAGATCACCCAAAGCTCATCGATGTTTGAATTTGCGCTTCTTTTTTTTGTCACTGAGAGCTATATAATCTTTGTCATTTCTAGAAACACAAGTTGCGTGTTCCAGACCTCCTCCTCAAGTGTCAAATGGTAAATGGATTGGTAATAATTTATCGGTAGTACTGGTCTGTGAAAATGGATACGTGTTTACGAGAGGAGACAACACACTTGAGTGTCATAACAACTCTTGGATGGGTGAAATACCTTCTTGCAACATAAGTAAGTATTGTGTATAACTTCTGGTAGTAACTCCTGACATGCATTTCAAGTGTATGTCACTAATGTCATTTGATCCTTGTACAGTGTGACAAATATTAGGTTTATGCAGTTTTTACAGAGATACTGTAGATATATACTATACTATATATTTACTGTAGATATATATCTAAAAAAACATTTATATATACATATATATATATCTTTAGTAAGTTATTATTTGCATTACCTCTCTCTCTCTCTCTCTATATATATATATATATATATATATATATATATATATATATATATATATATATATATATATATATATATATATATACACAATTGGGGCTACTATAATAGATATAGCAGTACCCAATGACTACAATATAGCCAGCAAAGAAAAAGAAAAGGTAGAGAAATATCTCCCTCTTGGAGAAGAAATTGAAAAATGCTGGAATGTAAGAACAACTGTAATCCCGGTAGTCATTGGGGCACTGGGCGCATTAACACCGGCGCATAAAATGTGGCTTGCCCAAATACCAACAACAATCAACTAAGGTGAGTTGCAGAAAAGTGCGCTATTGGGAACAGCTAAGATCTTGAAGCGAGTGCTCAAACTCCCAGGTCTCTGGTAGAAGATCCGAGTTAGAGTAGAATTTACCACCCATACGGGGTATCCGGGGTGAGGAAACAATTTATATATATATATATATATATATATATATATATATATATATATATATATATATATATATATACATGCTACAGACAGTACTGTTTCGGCTATTGAAGCCTCATCAGTGCAGCTCAGAGCTTAGGCAAGGGACACAAATCCCATTACCAATGAGAGTTGACTTCCTGCCACGAAACAACTAAGTTGCCTCGCAGACTTTAAGAAAGTCAATGTGCTGGCACCAGAGTGCTCAAATCACAAAATTGATGAGCTTTGCACAAAGGCTAGTAGTGCCGCACCTCTCACAGAGTGCTCAACCTAACCGAAGTAAGGGAGCATATACTCATGCTACAGACAGTACTGTTTCGGCTATTAAAGCCTCATCAGTGCAGCTCAGAGCTTAGGCAAGGGATACACGAAACAACTAAGTTGCCTCGCAACTTAGTTGTTATATAATATATATATATATTGTATATATATATATATATATATATATACAATATATATATATATAATATATATATATATATACACAATTGGGGCTACTATAATAGATGTAATGCAAGTAATAACTTACTAAAGATTTAATATTGATTGAAATAATATTTTATATGAACAAACACACAAATTTAACATATGAAAACCTACGTAACTTCATTCAGTTAAAGTTGCGAAGGGTTAAAGTATGTATGAGTGACACATGAGGCAAACATGAGTCATAGATTTGACAAATTTATTGTTATAGAATATCATGTGGAAACATTTCTATGAAAACTTATACTGTGTTGGGAGGTTACACTGATAGATTATATTGAGAGATTATATCGAGGGATCATATTGAGAGACTATATTCATAAATTACACTGATAGATTATATTGAGAGATTATATCGAGGAATCATATTGAGAGACTATATTGATTAATTACATCGGGATATTAAATTGCAGAATTATATTGAAAGGGTGTACTTTTTTAATGATAATTGTGGCACTTAATCAAAACCTCAAAATGAAGGAAAACTCATTTATTTAGGGTTTGAACAAAGATTGAAATCTTACCGTCACTGATTAGGATTTTACTAGAAAAAAGCAAAAAAGAAAATCCAAAGCTAGTTGTAAATCGAATAACATCTTGGAATGATGAATATATGCATTATCTTTTATAAAACAACAGTTTTTCTATGTGTAGTTTTTGATATGCATTTTACTTTTATTCCATTCTGTACCCTCCCTTCAAAAAATTGTCCATTTTTTCGACTCAGCTCTTACTTAACGAGCAAAAGTAACTTTGCTTAAAAATATCTCTAAATCAAAGTGCATTGACCAAGAACATGTCAGCATAACTGACTTGGTGCAATTGTTTTCTAGCATTGTAGCAGCTGCAAACCATTGTTTGCCAATGCATGCAGAGACAATCTTTACAGGATGACAAGATCAATCTCTGCTCAAGATTTATCTATATTTTAAACATTCAGGCGCTTATGCGCTACTTGTATTACAGGTGAATACAGCTGCCTTGATCTTCCACCACGTGTCTCAAATGGAATATGGATAGGTGACAGAGCTAGGGTTACTATACAATGTAATCCAAGTTATTTTCTGGCTTCCGGTAACAGAAGTTTAATCTGCCCAGAAGAAAAATGGGTAGGACAAGTCCCCATCTGTGAGAAAAGTAGGTATTTGTTTTTAACTGACCTTTCTAAAAGCTTCTATTAAATACCAAATAGACAAAATTTTTTTATTGAAAATAATAGACACAATCAACCAAAAACAATTGGTTTTTGGAGCTGATAAAAATTTGATTTCAATAATAACAGCTAATGGAATTTTGAGATGGTTAAACATTGCCTAAGTAAGCTAGTATTATTTTTTCAACTGTTATAGACGATACAGCTGAAGCTCTAGAGAAGGAAAACATAAAATGTCCTTACTCTCTTTCATGGATTGGCTTGTCACTTTCGTGTCAGAGTGAGTAAATGACTTTAAATATTTTCAGCTCAACTTGAAAGTCTCGTGCTGTCATGATCTTTTCTTTGCGTCAGTCTTTGTAAGAACATAGATTTTGCAACATTCTAACTAATGATTTGTTAAACAATACAATCATATTTTGGAATCACTCAAGTTTTTATTTAATTTTAGATTATTTGACAGCTATTCTGATAGCGGCAGCTGTGTTGTCTATGTTTTTGTTTTGCTGTGTGATGGTTGCGGCCAGGCGGAGAGAACGAAGAAGACTAATTCTAAGAGAAACAGAACAAACACTCATAATGCAGAAACAGGCAGAAGTTCCTCGCAATCTAGAAGTTGTTCTTCACAAAAAGAAAAGATCAAAAAGTCGCACAAGCATTGGGTCTGATGGCCGATCAATACGGTCAAAAAAGTCACGAAAGTCTAAAAAATCACGACGGTCTAAATCGACGATCTAAATCGACGTTAGCCTGACAAAGTTTCGCTTTCTTTCTGCATCTTATTTCATAACTTGAATTGGAGTAATTTAATTGAATAAAATTGATATTTCTTGTATTAACAACCACAATTTCTTGTGATAGAAATACAGCGTTATTGTTAATCCTAATAAAATGTAGCATAAAACATGGAAAAAAATTGTTAACCACAAAATTATATGAGTACAAAAACATAATTTTGTAAAGCAATCTATTACAAGCAGATTAGACTGTTGCAACTCAAGCAGTGTTTCATAAGCGTTCGTAGGTAAAAAGAGCATATAAGTACATGTATTATTCCAGTCACAAAGATGCAACTAACTCTTGACCTGATTAGTAGTATTACTCACAACAAATGGTGTAAAACTTGATTCTCTTTGATCTAGAGCCCATAGACTTAACAAGCAATTAACCATGTTAATAATATGATTACTGCAGACAGATAACTGTAATATATATCATGGAAAGCAAAACATTCTTTCAGTGCAAAGTCTTGTACACAACTAATTTGGTTATAGCCAACCAGAGTTGAAAAACAAAATTTTGATTAACTTATTAGAGCTCTGCCCAAACCTCACTGAGTTTATAAAACACTTTTTGTTGAGCGATGTTTAACTCACTTATACTGACTAAAGTGAACTTACAAATAATCTCAAAAAAGATGCAGCAGAGCGCTTCAATGTTCCAAAACTGTATAAAAAGGGGCAGCTATAGTTGACTTGTGTAAACCAGTCTTATACCTTCCAATGATCTTTTGTTTTCTTTCTAAATATTAAAAAATCAATAAAGACCAAGTTGAGATTTTAGTCACAAACAACCACAAGTTTATAATTTTTGTACTTATTGGAATGAAAAATAAAAGGTTCAACTTGATTGGTTGGTTCTTTCAATAAACCAGCCTGTTGACTGCACCAAAAGCTTAAAAATGTTATTTTTTAAATTTGCTGCCAGTTAGCTTATTTTCTTATTTCTGTCACTTTCAAAACTTTTATATGTATTACATGACTTCATTTATTGATATAATTTCAAGTGTTTATTGCTAGTATTTTAGTATTGAACTTGCAGCAGCAATTGCGTTGATTTAGAAACTGACCTCTGACTCATGAGTAACAGTTTTATATCTTAAGCAGATAAATAGTGGCATTCCAGAGATAATTGAAACTTTAGAAACAACTAGTTGTGGCCATCACAGTTAGTACACTCCTCAAACCTTTAAATAGAAAAAAGCGCGTAAAATATTTTATTTGAGAGTTAAAATGAATTTAACTTTACTTTCCACAAATTATCAAGATTTTTTATCATTTGCAATCGTTTTTGATGTTTGAGGTGATCTGATAGCTAAGAATGTTTCTAGGTTGAAATCAATAAAACTTGATCCAGATTAAAACGCTAAGATTTTTCTATTTTGTAAATCTGCATAGACCTAGAACCTGTGCACCTCTGACCAATTTATGGAACAGTGAGACCTTTCTAGAAGCTCACTATGTGGGATCTCAGTTTCTAGGATCTTACTATGTGGTAAAATCTTATTCTTCACCTCACCTTTTGAGCAGTTGTCAAAGGCCTTAGTAAATGCATTAACTCCAACAGCTCAAAACAATCTCTCACACGTTGGCTGCTGAGGGTTTACTTGGTGTGCACTGTTACGAGTTGCAAATGGTCATAAAGCAGTGTCAATGAATGCATAACCAAAATACAAGCATACCACTATATTATTATAATAAAGTATTTATATATATTTTTCAAAGTTAATGTGCCTTTCTAGTTATAGCTATTAAAATTTTGGAATAAAAATATGTATCGCAGGAGGTTTGATATTTTGCATTACAGATCTTCTGCATTCACCAGTCCGACACCTTTTGAATTTAGCCACACAAGCTTGATGCATTCAGGTGATGTCGCTATATGGGAGCAAAACGCTACCGCTTTCGGTTACGACGCAAAGTAATGGCCTAACATCATAGAGGGAGGTAGCTCTTATTAATGAGCTTACTCGAATTATCCATTGACAATGCGCCAGGCCAATAGCAAGTGGCAGGCAACTCTCATTACCTCTCATTGTTTGTAAGCTGATTTTAGTACACTGGCAACGCCGGGAAGCACGGCTAGTATTTAAATAAAAGACAAAGAATATTTACCTTTTTTCTCATAAAGGTAAATCTATAAGTTTAGTTTGTGTTATAGTGAGTACTCACTTGAAGATGGCAACAATATTTTACTGAGTGTTAAAACAATAGAGCTTGAATATTAAAAGCATTTGTTTTATTTTTAAACTAGAATTGCAGTTTTGGAGGGAGACAATAATAGTTACTCATTTCTTGAAGGCTGTTCGTTTGGCACGTTTCTGTGATGATTCTATAGTCTATAGCTAAATGACTTTCACTTCACACGTTACAAGCCATAAAAAAGAACCAGAAACCACATCATATTTTAGTACACTTACATTACTAACCTAGTAGAGGTTAAACAAACTTGAACTATGTGGATTAATAATAGCAATGACCTAGTGTAATTGCTGTTTTTACTGTCTGTTGGTTTTCTTAGCTGACAAACCCACCATCTGTTTTTGCTAATGTCTGAGGGTAGAGCGACTTTTCTTGACATGACGAAGAACTTTTATATAAACGTAGTTGAGGTGATGCGTCGGGAGAGAAAGCAAGCAGGAGAATGAAAGAGAGAGAGAAAAAAAGAAAGCAAGAAAAAGAGAGAGACAGCGATAAAGCAAGAATGAAAAAGTGAGGGCGAGAAAGCAAGAGTCATGGATCTGTTTCAACACTCATGATGAAATATACCAAAACTATTTTTGCTCGTTGTTTTATGCTGTATCAAAAAAGAAAATAAAATTACAAAATATTAAGTTAAGTACAAAAGATTACAAATTTGGGAATAAATAAAATATACTATGATTATTTTGAGTTAGTTTCATCAAAACTTCATGCTGCCATTGTCAAGTTTTATTTCACAAAGATTTTAGTAGCCGAGATTGATTAGGTTGTGTTCACACTGGTTGCTCTTTTACTATACAGAAAAAAAATTTAACATGAATTGATCTCTAGTTACAGTTCTGCAGGTTTTCTGTAAATTTACGATGAGTTTACACGAATTGATATCTTCTAGCATGATCTGTTTTATTCTACTTTCATTTTCAAGAAATTTATCCAGTCATCTAAGAATTCTAATTTGTTTGAAGATGATTATTGTTAGATGATTAAGAGAGTGAGGCCAGTTTCAAGTTGAGTGAACATACCGCTGTATAAAGTTATCTGTAAGGCTTCCGAGTCTGTAAATTTTATTTTGCGGCTATCAATGTTGTCAGCCACGCCACTGCGTATGTAGGCTGCAACTTCTCCAGCCTGGTCTAGTCTCTGAAAAATAGTGAGGTAGGCAAAAGTAAGTTGTTTCATTATCATAAATAAAAGTTTCAGTTAAACAGAAAACATCAAAGGGTTTGGGGAGTAAAAAATTCATAGAGTCCAATTTCTGAAATTTCTTATGTAGACTTTGTACATTTGCATTAAATATGCAAATTGAGTCTAACATAATAGGATCAAATTGATCAATCACGTAGTTTGCACATGTGATTTATAATATCCAGAGAGCTATCTAATGAGTTCTGCAAGTTCTAAAAGTTCAGGACATGCTTTATTCTAGAAGCTTAAGATCGTCTTCACATTTGATGTGATTCAGGGGAGAATCACTGGTCTTTCTTAAATATATATTTAGGTTGCCGGTCCAAGCAAACTTGTAGTTATGTTCTTTCTTGAACTTTCTAGCTTTGTGGAATAACTAGGCTGGGGCAGAGGCCAGGTAATCATTGATATAAATCTGTTGAATGTGTGGATGTTTGAAACCAAGGCATGAAGTTGATTGAAGGTTTTTTTAAAAACTTTCATGAATGAATTGTTAATTCATAATTTAGGGGGCAGCTCATATAAAATGCACTGCTCCTGTCTGGTAGAAGAAGCTCTGCAGATCCTTCGAGTATCTAGATCTTCTTGTCAAATTACAAAATAATGCTTAGCAATTTACCTAAACTTGGGCATACGTCCTGGTTGGGTACAATGATTGTATCTGAAACACTGGTATAGGCAATCATAAGATTAGATTGCTCAATCGAGAAAGCTCCAAAGCATGTTCTCTCATGTTGAAAGCTTGAGACTGAATCTGAAGTTCCTTTCACCAGAAATTATGGACATTCTTCCACCATGTTTAATTTTGGATATATCTTAAATGTTTGCGGTGGGTTGACCACCAGGATGTTTCAAGATTTAAAATTGACAAAATATGAAAGGCTCCGATTAATCAAAAGTGTGGTTATGACATCTATATATTTCCAGAGAGATCGTCAGAATGAAGACACGTAACGCTGCAACAACAACCACTAATGATTTAATTTCACACATATTTTTCTGCAGGGCATTTAATCCTGATCATTATCTTTTGTCGATTTTATTTATGGAACATTTTGGCAGTCAGACCACCTCAAACATTAAAAATAATCGCAAAATATAGAAAGACACCAATTTTTTCTAATAAAGTCTACTAAAATCTTATGTGAGTTGATTTTTAACCAATCAATGGTAGAAATTTAGCAAGTTTAAGCCAAACTTTGACTTACTAGAAAAAGGACAAGTTTGGGTGGGCGAAACTAACTCTCACCTAGATTATATCGCTTTCAAAAGCACTCCAAGACCTGCTCGAGTGTTAATAAAGAGTTGTTTGATAATACTTTATTGCTTTAAAATATTCTAGTGTGCGGTTAAAATATATCATTGACTAATGGGTTTTAAAATCATGTTAAGGATGGTATACCACGACTCAGTTTGCAATAAACTCGGGCCAGCTCGACACAACTCATGACAGCCTCGGCCGGTTCAGCCCGGGTTATAAAAAAAGAGGCGGAGCCTCCTAGTGAAGGAGGCTTGCTTAATTTAGTCCAAGTTTCAAATAATGACAATGATTAATAATCTTAATAGTTAGCACTTGCTTATGAACTGCTGAGGTCTTTAATCTGCAATTATAAGCACTGAAAATACATGCAGTCAAACTCGGATAACTCGTCTTCGAATCCATCGTATTTTTTGACGCCATCACCCTGTTTGCACATGCGCTCATTAACAAAAAAGCCGCCATCTTTGTAGAAAACGAACATCATTCTCTTGATTAATAGTATTTTTTGGTGTTGTTTTGATACTAAAATAAAAAACTTGCAAACAAAAGCATTGTTTGCAATAATTAATTGCAGAAGCTTCGTGTTTTTAACAATAAAAGTTGTCCATAAAGATGGCAGACAACAATAGAATGACGTCACAAAAAATTAAGGATAGCCCAAACAAAGTTTCCTCGAACGGATTTGTTTGGTCCGTTCTCACGCAATAATCCCACTGTCTATTAAACTCAAAGAGCACTGGGTAATTCTTGCATGGGCAGCCAGTAAAGTTGACAGCACAACTCCTTTACAAACTTTCTGTGACTCCTTTACTGTCTGAAATATTGAAATATAATTGAAGTCATTTTGATTTCCTTAGCTTTAGTGCAAAACAGTTACTAGCTGGTTAAATGGAAATACTTATATTTGTCGATGAATAAACTATATATTCATAATTATTATAATGCGTACTAACATTTTCCTTGACTTGGCAGTTTAGCAAACATTGCTACAGAAAAAACAAAACTCTAAGCACAAAGCACCAACATCGTTAAAAATTCACCTAATGTTTTTTTCCCATTTTGATTACATACTTTGATAAGCGCCCCACCAGATGTCGGCTATCCATTATAAATATACAAACTTGCTGGTTTGAACTATTTATTTCTGCTTCCCCAATCTTGTTTTACTATATTCCTTGTAGCTGCCAAGTGAAGACAACTCTAATCTGCAAATGTGTACTTGAAAGTCAGCTTCTGCGTAGTTGGGGTTACATTTTAGCTATGAATAGAAAGATGCGTATGATGCTTTAGCGCTGGTAAGCTAGCTTTACATTTCACAAAATGAAATAGGAGATAACTCCTATGGAAACTCATGTCCTCATTTTTAGCACTCTAAGTTTAGTTAACTACTCTGCACACAAAAATATTTTGATCTAAAGTATTTTCATAAATCTCTTCAATAAACTTGCTTGTTTGCAATACATACGTATAGCAAAATAATGTACTAACAAGTTTCGGAGACACTTGGTTAGTCCCGGAAAGCACTGAGACTATATCGGTATCAGTATTCATTGATCATGCTGGTTACCAGCAAGAATAACTGAAATTTGCAACTTAAATACATGCTAGCATGCCTGCTGTAACAATTGTAGCAGTAGAATGACTTGTGGAAATGTAGCTTTATCAATTCTAAGGAGGCGTAGGCTACAGTCCTTCTGACATAGAATCAGCTTCTTGTTACAGAGGTGGCCAATGTTTATTGTTAGTAGTTGTCTACTCCTGGTAGTTGTCAGTTAGTAGCAAATAATTATTGATCTTAGTTAAACACTGTTGGCACCTGTTTAAAGCTATAAAAAACTTTAGTCAATCCAGCGCAAAGAAGTCTATTATTTATCTATTATTTACCAATTGAGAACCAAAAAAACTGTACAGGTTTTTGAATAGATTAAATACTTTAGCAGAGCGGCCATCACTAGTGATTTGTTGTAACATAATACTAATATAATAATATAATAATGATTATCATAATAATTCAAATAGTTCCTTATTGCGACCTAAATGAAAAATTACTAAAATGTAAACACAGGTAGCCCATTCTTTTATACCATGTACAAAACTTCAAAAGCTTTCTGACATGTTATTACGGGTTGAAAACGTTTGCGGAAAAGTCTACCTCTCTTACGCATCGGCAATACAACACGGGTTGTTGAGAATTCATCTGAAATTGATCACATCTGTCCTTTTTAAACATGTTTTTTACTTCAATTAAAATGATAATTCATGCTAAAACATCACTAACAGTGGCAAGTGCTAAGCCAAAGCTTTTAATGGATCCACGTTATCGATCATTATTGATCGCATCCACTTGTTGAAAACACCTTAATCTGACGAATTGTGACTATTCAATAGAGATAGCTACAGCCGTTGCATCATACCTGCTTACTCAGGCCAGGGAAGTATTGTTAATACTGCTCCGAGTGCATTCTAAGAAATAGCTGCAATGCGAAAGGCCTATGTATGTTGCCTTGCAAGCATAGCAGCTACTTTACTGCTTTCCGGTTTCTATTCCGCTGTATTTACTCAAAACAGTTTGCAATCATGTGTGATGCACATGTTAGAGAAAAAAACTTGTCAAGGACTAAAAATAGTCAGCTTGGAACATTACACCAAGGAGTCAAACTCTTCCAGAGAACTTTTGCTTCGTGGAACAGAAGATACAGCTCAAACAAAGCTCATACTAGCCTATACGACTATATATGGACAACGCTTTGATATTACAACTTTTCACAGAACTAGTCAAGAAAAAATACAGTTTCCCAATCCGCTGACACAATGTAAGTACGCATGTACGTGGAGCACCAACCAAAGTTTGTACAACCGTAGTGATGCTGTTCTGTTTCATTTGTATAACAACCTTGATCACAAAGATTTTGTGTACCAAAACCTGCCACAAAGGTATAGCTCAGAGCAGAAGTGGATTCTTATGATCAGAGAGCCGCCAGCATTTTTTTACCCTGAGCAACTAAAGATGTTAGATGACCGATTTAACCTTACAGTGACCTTTCATTCATCTTCTGATGTACAAATCCCTTATGGAAAATACTGGTCTAAACGAACTCCACGTCCCTACCGAAACTTTGCCATTGGAAGAAATAAGTTAGCCCTCTGGATGGTCAGCAACTGCGTAACCAGCAGCAGACGAGAAGTATATGTGAGAGAGTTACAAAAATACTTGGAAGTTGATATTGTTGGTGGGTGCCTTGGCTTATTTGCAAATTCGACTGGTAAATATGTTCCCCTTAAAAATGTAAAGCAGAAACAATACAAATTTTATTTAGCATTTGAAAACTCTGATTGCGAAGAGTATATTACAGAAAAGTTCTGGAAGAGTCTTTTTTATGGAATGATACCGGTCGTGCGTGGGCGTCGAGCCAAGTATGAGCACTTTGCTCCTCCGCATTCTTTTATTCATGCGGATGAATTTTTATCAGCAGAAGAACTTGCGAAATATCTTAAACGTGTTGCCTCAAATCCATCTCTTTTTAACCAATATCATAAATGGAGGAATCAATATTTAGCCGATTCTAGACTGATGACAATAAACAGGCAGTGGATGTGTGATCTTTGTGAAAAAGTTTATACTTCTCTGCCAAAAACTGTCAATGTTTATGATCACTTCAGCGAAGATACAAAGTGTGACACCTACCAGGATGCAAAGGGTAGAAATCGGACAGGAGAGCATGTTGAGAATATCTTGCGCCTTTAGAGGATATGGCTTTGTTTAGCCAGCTGCCAGCTGCCAGTGACAACTCAAATATGGTGCTGAGTCAATATCTTATACCAATTTGTCTGTACCAACTGAGAATGCTTGAACTGTATTCTTTTAATATATTTTATTTCTAAAATCTGCATGAAAATAAAAGGTAGAAAAAAAAAGCTTCGCTGTATTTGTTATAAAAAATTTATGATTTTCCATTCTAACTTTGTGATACATTAATCCTGGGCAATGTGTATTGATAACTGCAAAAGATTCATGTACATTTTAGCGTTTGCTTGCTATGTTGAAGTAAGTAGATATTATCAATAGAACAGGAGAAGCCAGCCTCGCTAAAAGTTATGAATAGTAGTAGACTGATTTATTTCAGTGAAACCCACAGAAAGTGAGTTAACAACTTTTGCGGACTAAATACTGGATTTTGCTATATCAATTTGCAAGATTTTGGCAGCTATCAGAAGAAAGGCTGAATATGATTTTTTAAATATTAACGCTTTTTGTAAAGACGGTTTTAAATGATTTCAGAGACAATCTTGTTTTGAAGCAAAGTGTTTGGTAGGATTTTGTTTAAAAAGATAAGCTAATGATAGCTACTTTTGCCTCAATATGTGCACGGATAGCACCAAAAGCAGCACAAGGCAAAAAACTCTAAATAATATAAATATCTACTTCTATAAAAGTGTTCAGTTGATCTCAAATTGTTTTACTATATACTTACATAAAATGTAAATATATCTTCATGGAAACACAGTGATTTCTTTTGCTGCGTTTAACGTTATATGGTTGAAACAAACTTTCAACCCGATGTCGTTAAATGTTTGTGCTTTTCATAGAAGTGTTCAGCTAATCTCAGATTAATGCACTGCTTAGACAATGTGTACATATACGTGCTCATGAAAATGTGGTAACTTTCTTCAAACACAAACATATATGCAATATACTGACACTAGAAGTTTTTGATTTAGCTCTATTATTACGTCATTTCGCTCCATGGTTTTCTTGCCTGTCAGTCTCACAAGCATTCCGAGATCAATTATGCACATGCTAACAAGCCTGATGAATCGAACAAAGCAATAGTATTTGCCTTAAGACATTAGATAAAGATTTGCAAGCTGTCTATTGATGAAATAAGCAAACACAACTAAAGCCGTCAGCGGGTAGGGGTCGATCGGTGTTGCAGCGTTGTAGTGTCATAGCGGTAGATGAACAAAACTAATCAGATCTACTGAGCTTGTCAATGCTTAAGACTTTCAAGTGGTCATTAGAGGAGAGTCAGTCAAAGAAATTACATTATAGCAAAACTACCTAAAGCCTAATCATTTTATTGATTTTTGTTTGTTTCTGAACTGAGTGAGAAAATTTTCAATATGCAGTCGTTACTAGAGCTTCCTTTGGATATAAAAAGGAGATCACTTTGATAAGGTTGATGCAGGCTCATAAAGCTTTGCACCTACATGGTATATAAACTAACAGAATGTTGATCGCAAGGAGAAGGAATGAAGGTACAATCTGGCTATTATATCATCATTTCTAGCTGTTTATCTTCTTTGCCATGAAGCTTGATCAGCTGGCAGTAAGAACTCTTCCTAATATAATCCAATTATAGAATGATAGTTAGTATAGTAATTAAATAGCTCATAACTGTGGCCTAAAATTAAAATTACTGAAATACAAACAGAGCTGTCCTGATCAGCCTTCTGATCAGCTGGCAATACAAATGACAGCTCTGATTAAGCTGGAAAAGGTGTCTAATAGCTGTTAAGATTTTATATATGTACCCAAATAATCTTCAAAAAACAATATCACTATTTTGATACTGCATCATTGAATGAAATATTAAACCAAGAAAGTGCAACAATTGTCAATTCAACAAAATCCATGCAAGTTACTAAAGATTTTTTCAGCACTTAGTGTTATAGCCCTATAAGGGTCATCAAAACAACTCAACAAATTTTTTTAAATAAACCATTTAAAATTATTTGATACATGTAGTAACTTCTATTTGTGCTAATTTCTGCTCACAAATTTTCCTGCTTTATGCAGAAAATTTGGCTTTTTAATAGTTTTTAAAATAATGTCGAAACATGATATATTATACTCAGAGTTGTCGGCACATGAGAAGCCAATTCTTATTTCTTCTAATTTTGTAAAGAAGTAAGAAAAGCTATGACGAGTAAGATGTTCATTAAATCTTTGGCTGTTTTCTTGATGATATGTTTTACTATATAAGCTCTACTGCGCCTGTCTCAACAGTTATAAGACAATAATCTAGGTGGTCCACTTAAAATGGAAATGTTTACATCAAAACTAAATAAATGATTATTTTCAAATTATTTTCTATTTACTTATGGTTACCACCTTTACTAGTTTAAAAATGGTTTGAATGTCAACAATAGTTTTGCCACCTATTCACTGTATTCCCATGTTTTGAACGGGTTCAGAGTTGCCCGCTGCTGGTAAATTTATACTCTACTGCTTCAACAATTCGTAGTTGCACTATAAATCTTTCCTATATTTATGATTTATTCCTCATTCCTTGTAAGCACGTTTTTGGGTAACAGATATTTTAGTTCGTTTGCAGCTAACCACCACATCTAAAAAAATTGAATACTTCACCATCCTCATACGACTGACCCAACCTTGACAGGTAAATGCTAATGTGAAGACATAAAGTCAACAGAAACAGTATAGTGATTAGCAGTAGAACACATTTGTAGCAGAAACCTTTCTGGTGGTGCGCTGAATTATTTTTACTTCCACTGTGTAGACCTTAGCCAAGTACTATCAACTTGGACCTATTAAATAATAATTCTCATAGCAAATGCTTTCGCACAAATTTGGGGAAGCTGAATGGCGTCAGATGAGTTCAAATTTTAACGTTTTCATGACTTGGAGTGGAAGCAACTCCGAGCCGATTTAAAGCCCAGACACGCACCGATTAATCAGCTATGGAACACTTCAGCTGTCATAGCAGATCAGGGTTGTCTGATTATATATTTACAACTATCTATTACAAAACGTAAGATTACCCTCCAATGCTTTAGTCGTACATATATATATATATATATATGTCTAAAGCATATATATATATATATATATATATATATATATATATATATATATATATATATATATATATATATATATATATATATATATATATATATATATATATATATATATATATATATATATATATATATATGTCTAAAGCATATATATATATATATATATATATATATGTATATATATATATATATGTATATAGATGTAGATGTATATATAGATATAAGATATTGACAATATAGATATAAGATATATATTTATATATATATGCATATATATATGCATTCAAAGCATATGCAGCCTCCATGGCCATCTCAGATAAGTTGCTAGCTGAATTTCAATCGGCTGCTCTTACAATGGACCTATGCCCTGATGGTGAGGAAATTGACTGGCACACGAAACTTCTTCATGGTGCTTACCACCAACAAATATCTAAGGTTGGCGATCTTCACCAGACATATATGTGGCTGAACAAAGGAAACCTAACGGCCAATACAGAGTCGCTAATCATGGCAGCCCAGGAGCAAGTGCTCTCAACAAGGCAACTCCAAACAAAAATCTATCACACTAGAGACGATCCTAGATGCAGACTGTGCAAAGATGCACCTGAGACCATCCAACACATCATCAGTGGATGCAAGCAGCTAGCAGGGAACGCATACACTGAGCAGCATAATCATGTCGCAGGTGTTGTGTATAGAAGTCTATGTGATGAGTATGGCCTTAATAAACCACAACACTGGCGGGAAGCTCCTGGTAAGGTCAATGAAAATGACCGCGCTAAGATCCTCAGGTACTTCTACATCAGGACTGACAAGCATGTCCTAGCAAACCAACCAGATATAGTGGTGGTAGACAAGGAGAACAAGAGAGCTACTATAATAGATATTGCAGTACCCAATAACTACGATATAGCCAGCAAAGAAAAAGAAAAGGTAGAGAAATATCTCCCTCTTGGAGAAGAAATTGAAAAATACTGGAATGTAAGAACAACTGTAATCCCAGTAGTCATTGGGGCACTGGGAGCAATAACACCGGCGCATAAAATGTGGCTTGCCCAAATACATGTACCAACAACAATCAACTCAGGTGAGTTGCAGAAAAGTGCGCTATTGGGAACAGCTATGATCTTGAGGCGAGTGCTCAAACTCCCAGGTCTCTGGTAGGAGACCCGAGTTAGAGCAGAATTTACCACCCATACGGGTATCCGGGGTGAGGAAACAAATTATATATATATATATACATATATATATATATATATCCCAGAATAAAACATCAATCTGGAATAAAGATAAGTAAAATTAACCTATTCCACACTCTAGTTAGTTATAACACTCCGCACTTTTTAGAGCGTAGAGTGCTGTTAGCAGTAGGCCTGACCACTTATCTATTATATATATATATATATATATATATACATTTATCTCTTACTTTTTAAAGTGTGGTAATATATTTATTTGCTCAAAAATGTTTCCAACAAACCTTATAACTAATATAAAGCATAAAAATTATTGAATTACACCTGCGGTGATTTAATTTATAACAAAATCATAGTTATGATAAGATGTGTAAAGGTTTCATTGGCTTGAATTATTTTTCAGTCAAAAAAAAATTATTGAAGTTTCAACCAGTTTCATAAAATACATTACAAGTTCTTGCAAGAATGTCAGCTGCTAACCAATTAATGAACATTATTGTTTTAAGTTAAGTGCTACCATCGTTAACAGTAGAATAAGAGTTAACAGTTAACAGTTAACAGTAGGATAAGAGTTAACAGTTAACAGTAGAATAAGAGTTAACAGTTAACAGTAGGATAAGAGTTAACAGTTAACAGTAGGATAAGAGTAGTTAACAGTAGGATAAGAGTTAACAGTTAACAGTAGGATAAGAGTAGTCCAAGAATAATGTTTTAACATTTACTAAATTTTGTTCCAAGCAGTAAAAGCTGACACTTTTGCATAGTTCTTGACAGCAAGGGGAGAAAAAATGGTATACTAATACAGTAAAAATTGGTTAGTATTTACTAGTTAACTGAGTAAAAGATTTTGATATTTACATAGGAAAAGCACTAGGGATTGTCTTCTTTCTGAGCAAAAAATTACAAACTTCTAGTCAAGCTAGTAACTAAAAGACTTGAGTGTTATCTGGGTTTTTATTTGCAATAATACAGGGCTGTTTTTTCAGTAATTTTTCTAATACTAATTGATAACCTTTTCTTGCATGTTAAGAATTATATTTTGCTGTTAGTGATGCCATTAGCTGTGTGTAATACAGCAGCTAGCCTTAAACCTGCAGTATGCAGAAAATCATGATAGATAGTAGCAAGAGAAACTCAGTGCCAACCTGACATCCTAAGTTTGTGCTCCTTCGTCAGAACTTATACTAGCTTTAAGTAGATTGACAGTAACCTTGTGACTGCGAGAGATGCTTGAAGATCTTGAAGAAAGCTTGAATGCTTAAATACCTCGCTGATTACAAAGCTCATCAAAAAAACTTGCCAAAAAAATTCAACAAATTTAGGTGCAAAGCCGTCTTATTACTAGCAAACTAATTCAGTGTCAAAGTTTTTAACGTAAGGATATATTTTTGATGGTTCAGCTGTGTTTAGCTCCATAAATCCCTTCTTAGTGTAAGTTGTAAATTGTGAAGTCAATTTTAATTTAACCAATAACAAACAATAACATAGCATCCGACAATATTTTTTAACACAAAATAATTTAACGGGTCACAAACGATAAAATAACAACTAACAGAAAATTATAAGACAAGAAATATGATACAAGACATATAACACAAAGTAACATGGTGATAACTGGTAAGTGATAAAATGTTTAATGTTGAAAATCAAATGATACATGACTAATGTATCAGTCCTCTTCATTCTTTAGCAACTGCTCATTCGCGTGGAATAGTTGAATGTCTTTTTGATTGGTAATGCCAGGATTACACTGAGACATTCAGGTCCAGTCTTAATTGAGCCCTCTGACCTGAAACAATGAATCTTCTTATTCTCAGAGCTATCTTGAGCTTTAGTGATATAACTAACACTATGCCATAGATGGAAACTCTATGATATAGTGTAAGCAAAAGATGTGTTGTGTTTCAATTCACAAAAGACTAGAATAACTAAAACATGGTCATATCTGGAGTTCAGATAGTTACTCTTTGTTGCAGATTCCCTATATTCTTTCAATTTTATTGATCAACAACAAGTTACCGCCACTATATTTTTTATTGTGTCTAATACAAAATGCATTGTCTGTATCCTGCACTAATACTCTCACTGTTGACCAGAAAGTTGTGTTAACAGTCATTTTGTAGCTGAGATTTTAACATACTTTCATTCATTCATTCATTCATTCGTTCAAGCCCCTTGTAGGTTATTGACAAAACTGAAAGCACCTGAATGTAAAAAGCAAAACTTGGTGTAGCTTTGCCTTCAAAAAGTTAAAAATTCAAGTCTTTGCTTGGAAAATCACAAAAAGGGACTGTCGCAGTTAGTCAATCTACATAATGTACATAATGACAGCTGCTATAGATAAAGGTAATAAATGTTCCATAGCACGAAACATTGCACATACATACGCATAGCTTTTGTCATTATTGACAATTTAAAATAATGTGATTATGGAGTTTTTGAGACTCACTTATACAAACTTATGTGCGTTGAGGATAGTTAATTTTTTATTTTTGTTACTTAATATTCAACAACGCTTATAAATTGTTCTTGAAGCTTCATGCAACATGAATGAGTAAAATTCTTACCATGGCCTACAGAGCTAAAAACTGCCTAAGCATGTTTTTTTATAGCTAATGTGGTGTATTAGCAACCATTACCTTCATCAACAATGCCTAAATATTGTTACGACAAAGCGCGTGACCACAGCCTTGGCGATTGACCTCCTGATTCCCACAGTTACAGAGTCAAGCCTTCTGGTCACAAGAGAAGGCTTGGTCATTGCTGAGGATGCCCAAACGACTGAGGAGGCCATACTAAAAGATCGAGCGTAAAACAAAGAAAAAAGTGGGGTAGAGTCTAAATAAGAAAAATATATAAAATGAGCAGGAAACTATGATTTAAGTATAGTGTTATGTGCACCCCCTCTGCATGTTTGCATATGTTTATTGCCTATCTTACATGTATGCTGATGTATATTTATTAATTTTAACATATACACATCATTGGAGTTTAACACTCAGTGTTCTTGATTGACTGTCTTGTGGAGAATAAAGGATACCGTCAGTTCACTCTACGATATAATTATAACTCACTTTCACCTTATGAACATGGACAGCTGGAGTGATATATGAACTATGAAGAGTAATTTAGACTTTGAAAATGTTGAATACGAATGACCTTTTTCTTACTTTATACAATTTATGAATTCTGTTCCTTAAGTTTCTACACAATTACGCTATCTACCAAATAGCAACATTGCCGGACTTTGTTTGTTTAAAATATTTTGTCTGATGTAACCTCATCCTAACTGTATTTACTATCTTAATTCCTAGCACTAGAAATCTGATATTCCATGTAAATCAATTTATGTTACTAGTTTAATATTACTGTGTTACTTTTTAGTATGCTATTACTAAATGATTAAAAATTATTGCACAAAACCGGTCGAAATTTTAAAATAAAAACATTTTATAGCTTTTTGAAAACTTTCAACGCCAACTTCTAAGTGTCTACTAATAGCACTACTAATTCAAATATTACCCAAAATCTCAATCCTTGCCGGTTACAAAGCCTGACCAAAGTTAAATGATCAATGTAAAATACTTTGCTCAAAACACAAACTCTAATTAGCATTGTGATAACTCTATGTTTTTTTCATATATTTGCTTCAATGAGTTAACCATGTTGTGTAACTGGTGCAACACGGTACTTTAATCACGATACTTGGTGGTTTAATGATAGTCTTTTACAATGACTACCAATGGTTGAGTTCTATATAAATGACAACTCACATAATTATACTTTAGGTGCACTTGGTTCTCTTTACTTTCGATAAAACTGTCTCTACACTATCCAATAATCTAATATCAGTTTTCATCTGCGGTCTGCGCAAATATTTTTAACTGTTTATTTTAACTAAGAACTTTTAAACAAAAAGATGAACTTTTTAAATGCAAGGGATTTAAAAATATTGACTCAAAAATCATTTTTACAATAAAAAAGAGCTGTGTCCATCCATTAACCTTTTTGAAGTCAAACTAAGAGCATTAGAAAAAAAATTGCACCATACATCAATTGAACATGAGTAATTGGATTTCAAGGAATCTCCCTACCATCTGCACTACCTAACTAACTTTCTACATCAAAGAATAACTGTGTACATACATGTGCACTAGACTCCAGCGCACTAATATTAATGATATTCTTTACACATACCTTGTTTTTTATTACTTTTATTGGTTACCACCAATTTAACCTTTAAAGTTCAAATTGCGAGACAAGTATTTTTTTGCACTTCAACATACCGTATACAACCATCAATCTAACCTTCCAACTTCATATCACAAGAAAAGTGTTTTGTGCAGTCCAAATGAATTAATAAAATAAAACAACTGTGAAGAGTTTCAAACTTTTTTAAACCCCTGCAAGTTTTAAATTTCAAATCATGAAAAAGTGTATGTCAAAATAAATTAGAAAAAAAATAAAAGTTTAAAGGTGTTTAATCGTAAAATAGTTAACGAGTAATTGCTAAATATAGTTTGTTGTGCCATGGTTACAATAAAAAAAATATTTGGTATACAATCATGTGATTTTAGTTCGTTCCAGTGTTAGCATCATAATGCAAAAATATCGTAGGTTATTGACATGTATAGAGAGTTTCAAAACCCACTGTAATTATCTAATGCAATCACCTCCTGGTAAAAATTATCAAAATCATCCTCCTTAAAAATTAGCAGCAAGACTATCGTTTAACCTTAATAACTATAGTTACCTACAATGACTTCAGTGCATTCTGTGATTATGATCTGCAGGATAATATAAAATAACAATGTACTACATGGAGAGTTCTTACCTTCAAGACAGACGTGCAACATAAACGCTAAATCTAACTCAAATGAATTTAGCTTACTAATAACATACTTTAAGGAAGTTTTAATATGTATTTTAATAAACTTCAAAACTTTAACTGAAATTTTACCATTCATCTGTTTGCAAATCAGTGTTTACCACAACGGATAACGCTAAACTTGCAACGCCTATCTTTTAATGACGTATATAATCAGTACACAAATCGCAGTTTTAATTTTGAGAAAAATTATTGTTGATATTGTGTCGCAGAAAAAAACTCGGTTCAGTAAAAAAAAAATCATCCTGTTTTCTAGAAATAGGCGAAAAATATTTTATAACAAGGGTATCATAACGCGTGGGCGCAATGCTCAAATAATACGTCTCTTAGCGTGTGCATACAGTATATTAATGTAGACTGATACAAATAACCTATAATAATTATCCATAACTATTCCTCGTTTCTGTATGCAAAGCCATTATATGTGTAGCCTTATCTAATCATGTGCTGAGGGCGGGGCCTGTTTTTGATTTCAAACTCTCATGTACACAGCTATTCTCTTGAACCTGGTGAACTTGCTAAGATCTGCCCTCTAAGATATAAATACCCCGTCTTTATAGATATGTTTATTCTTGTGCACGTTACGATCAGGAAAGCTCTATGGTCACAAAAAAGGATGCCATTGGTTGCTAAAGCCATTTCCATGGCACAAAGATGATAAATCGCACAAATACTTTGCTTTCAAACAGTGACACTAAAACATGACAGAATGAGAGTGACACGGCTATTTCCATAGTATAATTACAGACTCATATGAGAGTGTGTTACTATGCTGTCACTAAAAAACTTACTAAATACTTTTAAGAAGAAGGTAAGTTCTGTAGCTCACAATGCTACCAGTCACATTAATAATGCCTGGCATGTTATAACAATGAAATTTATTATTTCTTCTTTTTTAATTCAGACTCTTTAATTTATGTAGTCAAAGGTACAGGATTTTCACATTAAATCAGTTGAAGCGAGTAAATCTAAATTTGAAGCGATGAAGTGAAAACAGCTCATATGTTGGTTGAATGCAAGCTAAAGTCAATTGATGATATAGGAAAAACTGGTATTTCACATCACGTCGGCAATGATGCTAAAGATGGATGTTTAGATCAATAAGCATTTTAGATTTTGGTGCCGTAATAGTGTAGTGAAAATTTCCTATAAAAATAATATATTTTCTAATGCGCACTTCTTAACAGTATTCATGACAATAAAGTACTGCAAATACAATAAACAAAACAGCCATTTATTTAAGAGTTACATAAAGACACTTCAAGGGTTTACAAGTTTCCAAAAACAGCTCATTCAAAGTATTTTTATGTTATCCTCTTTGAGAGTTTACAGTTAAGAGGAAACTTGAAAATGGCTGATCTTTCATTTGCCATAAAATTCTCTGTTATTAAAGCTCTGTTAGTGGACCAAATTAAGCATGATACTATTTGTACTAATTAGGTTATACTGCTAGTTATGTTTTTGGGTCAATAACAAAAGCTGTTGGCTAAATATAAAATAGAAAGAGGCTACAGAGTAAAACCGACTACAAACAATACAAACAGTGAAAGGCTTTAGATCAGCTTATAGCTTTAATCGTTTCTGTTTATATATATACCGATAAGGTCAACTTTAGAAAGATGAAAAAGCGCTCAAATTATTCTGAGCAGAGTGAGTTATGGATGGAATCTAACTGGAATGCTGGTAAGTTTAGTATCTGTAGTTTTTTTAACTGGTAAATGGCAGTTAGTCACTTGAAGATGGTTAGTCACTTGTAACTACAGGTGCTGGTTGTTCTTTAAACTACAGACAAATGGTTTTTGCTTGATCATTTAGGAGCTCTGTTGCTGAGAAGGGAAAGAATGAATGAAGAGAGAGAATATTGAGATACGAGTGAGTTGATAAGGCTGGTTCATCAGGCACATATTATTTTTATTGCTTACTAGCAAGTTCTTAAAATAAGTAGATGTTCATAAAAATATACTTTGAGATGACATTCTTCATCTGTTTAAACAATTCAAATGCAAAGTAAAAAGTGGTGTCTATATAAAAGTTTTATAACTTGAAACCCATAAAATGACTGGCTTATTAATTACAACTTGAATGTCTGATGATTAGCATTCATAAATTCTGGTAATCATATAGACATTAGGCATTTAACTTGTTAATGTAAACTGCATAAAGTGTATTTTGTGAATAAAAAATCAGTAAAGTCTGAAGTCAAAAAATCTGTTAATGCCATTCATTGCATTACATATCTTTTTACAAATGCAAAACTGGTTTACAATTCAAAATAGAATCTTACTATATAGTTGGGTTTGAAGCCCTTGAGGCTTTTTTTCATGAAAAAGTTTACCAGGGGGTACTTATTATTGGTTTTATAGATTTTTACTCACATTGTAGCCCCACCCTTCTAGTAAAGAAAATAGGTATCTACATGTTCATGAACTTGTGATAAATGTGATCATGACTAGAAAACGTGTTGAGACAATATTGCCCTCTTCCGTATCCTAACTAGTAAAATGCATAAGGGCTGGCTTGGAATAGATTGCGAATCCCTGAAGAAATAACAAGCCTACGTGATTAACTAGTACTAATTCTTATGGTAACAATGATATAGAACTACGAATGCCTTTTTTTCTGTTGCTTTGCTGTTGGTGAAGCCAATCATAACATACTGCATCTGTACTGTTAACCAACCTAACGTTGTTGATGGTTCACAGTTGAAATACTATTTTAGTTGATAGTTCTGCCATGGTATTTCATGAATATCTCTTTGGTAGCCTTTTCAATATAGGTTTAAATAAGATGTTTTGAAACTAAAATGACTTGATGCATGGTTTCCAATTTAAAAGTGCTTGCTGTTGCAGATGCAAGAGCTGAAGAGCTAGCGTACTGTGCTGCCTGAAAGACCTCCATTAATGAACCTTGGCAGAAAAGTCACGAAAGACTAATCCGCCTTAATTCCTACTATGCCAACCTTCCTATGCAATACTATTGTTATGTTCTATATTTACACTCATTTCTTGCATCACATTATGCAGTATTTTCAGCTGTGACAGAACCAATAAATTAGCAAAAAGTTCAATGGCTGTCACACTCTCTCAACAGTTCAGATGACTTGCATAAATAATTACAACAAAGATTTTTCACGAACAGCCATGAATTGATTTGCATCAAATATCAGATGTCTAGTGCTACAAATTAAAAAGGTATGATAGTATCCAGAAATATCTACTGGCTCGGGAATATAAAACTGTTGTTTATGAAAAGCGCAGTGTAGCGCAAATTGGTTGCCAGAAAAAGTATCTGATCTTGGTTATTTGTTCTCTATCACAAGCAAGTCACTCACAAAAATTTTGCTAGATTAACAACTGTTAAGGATAGTGATAATATATTTGCAAAGTAATAAACAACATTATTTATTCATTATTTTTTATCGATAACCAGCTGAGGAAGCTTAACTGCCAAAAGAATTACGGAGATTTGTTCATGAGCAACTTTTGCCCTGTTCCTTATTATTCCAGTGAAGGTTTTAGCACTGTTTGAAGATTTTTGTTACTGCCCAAAACTTTGATGTAGCTATATGGAAACTTAAGAAACTTCTGAAAATCTGAGGCAACTATTATTCTAACAACATGTGGCTCAATGTCAGTATTATTAGTATTTTTCTATTATTTGCAAATGGGTTTTGATGTTTGAGGTGATACGATTGCCAGGATGTTTCAAGAGAAATCGATAAAACTTGATCACGATAAAAATGCTCAGACCAATTAAAATGAGTTATGAATCCTATAATTGTAAGGCAATTGGAAGAATAGAGACGCATAACACTTCAACTTAAATGCAACAGCTGATATCAACTGTTGCAGCGATAACACCTAGAGACGTCATATTACACCTACTTTTCTTCTGCGAATTTTAAATTTGATGAAGCTTTATCAACTTTAATTTAAAAATTTTTGGCAATTAGATCACCTCAAATATTAAAACAATTGCAAATGATAGAAATATCTGGGTGTATTTAATACAGCCATATTCAATAAAATCTACAACAAAGTGTAAGTTTAATTTTAGCAGCAACTAATGCTAAGATCTTTATGTTCGTATGATTGCTTATTATAACTTTACCATTCCCATAAGCAGCAGTAGTGTTAGCCTGTCTAAACAAACTGTTGGTTTTTTGCGGAGTTGTCTCCCGTCGAGCGGGCGAACAACAACAGCTTGTCACAAGACGTACTGCACCTGATGCATCAGCTGCACATATAAGGAGTTGTTCTCCTCCGTCTACGCGGCTTGGCTGCGATGTTATGTCGGTCGCTCCATTGGTAATCATAACAGATTTCACGCAAAAATTTACGTTGAAAAAATAAGATTATAACGCTTAACAAAAGACCAGTCTTTGTGACAAACTTTAGTAGAACTTGAGAATAAAATAAACTGAAAATAAAATCAATAAGAACAAATAAAACTGACTGATACAAAAATAGAAATAAAACTGACTGAGCGCACACATAACGAGATGTTTAGACGCTGTTGTTACCTAAGTTCTCAAATTCTACTAAAGTTTAGTGCAGCGACGGGTCGCTAGTTGAACGTTCTTATCTTAACTTTTCTACATAAATTTTTGCGCGAATTCCGTTATGATTAATTGATTACCAATGGAGCGATCGACATAACATCGCAACCAAGCCGCATAAACGGAAGAGAACAACTCCCTACAAGTGCAGCTGATGCATCAGGTGCAGTAAGTCTTGTGACAAGCTGTTGTTGCTCGCCCACTCGACGGGGGACAACTCAGCAAAAAGCAACAGTTTGTCAAGACAGGCTAAAGTAGTGTGTGCATGGCATGAGGTGCCCACGCTATGAGCATCAACAGTGTATCATCCTTTCATGAAAATACGCCAGGGTATTTATATGGTTCAAAAGAAAAACTAATATCAAATAAGTTTTAAGAAATTTTAACATTGATATCACAATTTTTTTGTTTCCAAGTACCAATTCTTACAAATGAAATAATTCTCAGGACGATTATACTTCAAGCAAATGTTATAATGACTGGGTTTATTACTTAAATGGGTCACTACTCTAGCCTATACTGCCATACACTTATGTGTACATACACCTATGTGTACATATACACATACATATACATACATGTAGATATACATATACATATACGAATACATATACATATAAACATACACTTGCATATACATATACATATAGATAAACATATACATATAGATACACATATACATAGATATACATATACACATACATATATACATACATATAAACATACATATACATATACACAAACATATACACATACTCATGCACTTCCACACATACATATACACATGCATACACATGCACATATACATGCACATAAACACGCACACATACGTGTACACACAAACTCGTGCGTGTACACACACGCGCATGTGTACCGACACAAACCTAAGGATACATGATGGAGTTAAATGTGTAAATTATTGATAGAATCTACTAATGTTTGACATATAGCCTTGACTCAACTTCTCATATAAGTTGGTTGTTAAGGCTACTTAGTCATCTGGATAGTTTGGAAAAACTTTTTTACAGGTTTTTGCTTAGGGACCTTTTATACATTGCATGCATAGTACAATGGAGTTTGGACCTATGCAGTCTCATATATATAAGTAGCGTAAACCTCAAGTTTCCCACAACCAGTACAAGTTGTGCTACTAACTGCAGTTGTTACAAAAAGACTTTTAAAGATCATATGTAAATTTCTACAAAAACCCACAAAGATTGGCTTGTAAACAACCAAAAAGGTAAACAAGTTTACCATTTGTTATTTCACATGGCTAACTTGACATTGATCAAAAACAACATTGCTGCTGACTACTCTAAAATAGTTAAAGTGAGCGACTCAAGCAATTGTTAAACTTCTGCTGTTTTATTGACTCTGACTTAGCTGAGGATACTGTATAATGTGATACAAGAAATGAGTGTAAATATAAAACCGGAAGCAAAAAATTATCATTATAGTACCATAGAAATAGTAAGACAGATTAGTTGTTCTTGACCTTTCCGTCGAGGATATTTAGATGGGTCTCTCAAGCATCACATTACACCATGTCTTCAGCTTCTACAAACACAAACAACTATCAAGTGTTGAGGTCAGTTATACTCTACCCATCTCAACATCATTTCATATTTGAAAACTACATCGAAAAAGGGTACATTTAGTTGTCAAATACTGATAATATAGTCAGCTATGAGTAAGCTATTATTTCAAATGAAGTTTAAAAACTAATCGTAACAATGCGAATCCAGATCAACTTGGGACACTGTTTAGAATAAAATTAGCCCCTGTAGGCTTTGGTGATACGAATTAAATCTAAAGTGGAAATACAAATTTTTCAATAGTAAAACAAGGTATAGATTTTCAATCAGATCAAGTTTATATTGTCTTATTAATGCTTGATAAATTTGCAAAATTAACTTCATTAAATATTATAACTAGGCCTCAGAAGAAAAACAAACTGGCTGTACCTGTGCTAACCTACCAAGTTGAAGGTAATTAACTGAATAAGAGCTAATGGTAACAAACTCACCTTTCTTCAATACTCTTCCTATTCAATCACTGCACATCAGCAATAAAGTTTCTGAAATATAAAGATTAATGCTAATCACATACAATAACTCTATTGTGTTTGAGAACAGACAGAGCGATTAAGCTAGGCATTGTGTTTTAGCAAAAGATTTTTAGCAGTTAGCAGCCGTAAATCAAACATATTCAACTTACCAGCTATCCAGTTAAAATCCATCTATAACTCACTCTGCTCAAAACAATTTGAACACCTTCACAACTGTCTGATGATGAATTCATCTGTATATATATACAAACAGAAGTGTGAATAAGGCAAGGAGCTTATGTAAAGCTTTATACTGTGTGTATTGTTTGTAGTCAGCTTAACTTATCAGCTAATCGTTATGTCTCTAACAATAGTTGTAGCTTTTGTAGTTTTGTGAAATTTAAATCAGAATTAGTGACTGTGTGAATGTGACATAGTATCTAAGCCCAAGTATTTTACTAACAGGCAGAACGTTGATTAGAGAAAAATGTAAAACAAGTGAAAGGGTTGCCATTAGCTAATTCTCATATAACTCTGAACTTACCATCATAGTTTTAACATAAAAACACTTTTTGAAGTTTACTTTAAATTATATTTCTCAGCTGCATTGGTTTTTTTATGAAACTTTAAAAACTTTTTTTTGCGTTTGATGTAGATAACCATATATAAATAAATATATAATAAATCAACTGTTTTTACAATGATAACAACTAGTGACATTATTTCAAACGTATTTCTTTTCTGAGTGTTTAGTGTAAGCCTATAAATAATACATCTATTCATGGGAATCTTATTACATCAACAGTCTTTGATACCTTGACTTGTTAGATGTTTAATAAACAGCTAAGATAAAACTCATATTTACCAGTACTATCTTGGTAGAATTTGTTTGCTATAAAAATTTACTGTAACTCGGTGCCTAGCAACTATATATGTCAGAAAAAAGTTGACATGTCGAAAATAGTGATCATATACATCCAGTAATCACACTATAGCCACTGCATAAGGTTTTTTGAATAAACTCTTTGTGTATATGTGTGGTTAAAGATCCCTAAAAAAACCTAATGTTTGTTTTGCTTACTGCAAAATGGTTTCTACAAACTTGAGAGCGGAAATTTGTAATCCTATTCAGTGGTAAAGGAGCCAAGACTCCTTTGACAAAAACATTTTAAAAATAAAGAAAGCACCAAGTTTTCCTTCTACTTAAAGTCCAAATAACCCAGTATTGTTATCATTATATCATCAGTGATGGTTTCTGTGTTTTTACTCCCAATCTTTTTGGTAAATTTGAACCTTACCATAAAGCGGTTTATCAAAGACTCAGTGAATCACAATATCACGGCAACTGTCACAATAACAACCAAAAAATTGAATGCATCTATTTAGCAGTAGGTTTCTTGATGTGCTTTGTTGCTATGAAACTGTATATAAAAAATGGCTTGGCAGTACCGCGATATTAGGCACAGCTGTAGCATCATCAACAAAATCTTTAGAAAAATAATAGCAGAAACATATTGCTTCCCATTGGTCACTATATACTTCAATCTTGTAAATTCGAATGGTTATTCGTATAATTAAATATTGTAATAATCTTATAAGAATTGCTAAAAAATTATCATCATCATTTCCTTTACTTCCACTGCTTTGGACATCAGTTAGAATACTCATTATGTGTCTAAACTGTCAGTTATTTTTAAAATCGGCAAACAAGAAACGATTACTTTTCAGTACTTCTATGTTAATTACAGAAACTTTCGGCAATTGGACAATGCCATAGACTGGTGAAATGTGCATGTTTTTCTCATGAAATGTGCACGACTTAATGGGTCTACTTTCTCTCGCACGGCTTTATCGGCGTTTGGTTGGCCGGTCTTAATTTTGATTAAAAAAGGCTTGTCAGGTTTTAATGGCGATTTTAGGCCAAATTAAACTGTCTAGTTATGTATTATCCTATTAGGTGGGTAAGTTTTAGGATATTGTCGAAGATTTTCAAAGACTTGGCAACATATTTAAATAGTGAATATGTGTTTTGTATCATTATTATACTTAAACGACTCCATACAAAAATGGTTAAATTTGTTAATGAGATTTTGGTTCAAAAGTTTGCGTTTGGCCATTCGCGGAAACTTTTCGGGAATTGTATGCGCATATGGATATAAAGCTCCAAAACAATCGCTCCGCTTGTGTTTGGTCATGGAAAACACTTAATGAAAACTATGTTTGTTCTTATGGATTAACTCATCATTACCAGTAACATGTCACCGTATGAAAGTGGACAAAAAGTTTTAACTTCATGAACATAGAGTAAGTTTAAGGTGACTACTAACAATAAAAGCAGGGTAAGGCTTCAGATAAGCTCTTATCTTAATTCACTTCTGTTCATATATAGACTGATAAGGTGACCTTCAGAAAATTGAGAAAGTGCTCAAATTCTTGAGGGCAGAATGAGTTATAGATGGAATTCAACAGGATAGATGGTAAATTGAATCTCTCTGTTTTAAACGGTTGAAAAAATAGAAACGCAACAAAGATTTTGTGACTAAATGTTTTGTATGTTTTAAAGATGCATATGAGTTAACAATGTATTTTCAATTTTTTAGAAACTCTTTCTGGTGTACAGTAAGTAAATGAGGAGGAAGAGAAGAGTATCAAGGTAAGTGGCTGCTTAGTTAATCAGCTACAGTTTATTCTGTTTGTGTGGGTAAAATCTAGGAATGTGGTTAAAATTACCAATAGTTTCTTAGAGTGAACCGACAGTTTTAATTGGCTCCTTTCATCAACTATGCAAGCATATGCATTAGATATACGGTTGCAGATATAAAAAATTTTTCAGCATTTGCATGTTCACATTTCTATACAAAAAATCATAGTCAAATTTTTATCTACTATTGGCATTGGAATATTAAATGTATTTTTTGAAAGCTAAGAGATAAGTGTGGTAAGTTGTAGAGCTATTTTAATATGTAATCTAGTCTAAAGCCATAAGTTTTTGTTGTAGATGCGTGGGCTGAAGAACTAGTATATTGTGATGCTTGAAAGACACATCTAATGATCTTTGGCAGATACGTCAAGTTAGACTCGTCTGCCTTCACACTCAACAATTCTATTAGATCTTTTCCCACGACCAAACGAGCGGAGCGAAGTGGGGGAGTTTTTATAATAAATGCATGTGCACACAACTTACGAAAATTATTCATCAACACAGAGACGAACCCTCGTCAAGAAATTTCATCAACAAATTTAAGCATCGTTATGTAAAGTCGTTAAAGTATAATAACGATACAAAACACATTTAAACCTATTTAAATATGTTACCAAGTCTTTGTAAACCGTCGGTAATAACTTAAAACTTACCCATCTGATCGGATTATACACAAATAGACAGATTAATTTCAACGAAAATCGCCACAAAACACTTGAAAAGCTTGGTTTAATAAAAGTTAAGACCGGAAATTGAAACGCCGAGCGACAGATAATAAAACGATAAAGTCTTACGCATTTTAAGAAAAAATAACGTGCGCTTTTCACCAGTCTATAGCATTGTCGAATTGCCGAAGGTTTGGCAATTAACATAGGAGTACAGAAATCGTTTCATTTTTGCCGATTTAAATTTTTTCATTTTCATTTGCCGACACATTTGAATACTTTCCCATTCTAACTGATGTCCAACGCAGTATAAGTAAAGCAAATGACGATGATATTTTTAACGTTTCTTATGAGATTATTACAATAATTAATTATAAGTTTGGATGACTACAGAACAATGACTACGTAGTACAGACTTTCTAAAAATCTAACGCAGTGTACGTAAAGGCATGACAATGATATTTTTTCTAATGGTTCTAACTGATGTCCAACGCGGTATAAGTAAAGCAAATGACGATGATCTTTTTTAACGTTTCTTATGAGATTATTACAATAATTAATTATAAGTTTGGATGACTACAGAACAATGACTTCGTAGTACAGACTTTCTAAAAATCTAACGCAGTGTAAGTAAAGGCATGACGATGATATTTTTTCTAACGGTTCTAATGAGACTATTGCAATAATTAATTATAAGTTTAGATGACTACAGGACAATGACTACGTAGTACAGATTTTCTAAAAATCTATATACATATCGCAACTTCGTGATATTGTTAGCTATGCCGTTTTGAAATGTAAACAAAATTGTGCATTGGTTTTTTATTATTACTATATAAATAATATTGGTTATTCTAATAATATCAGTGCATTTTACTTCTAATATTGGCCAATAATGCATTTCTTTTTTTGCAGAAGGAGAGATATAAACATATAATCTTTTCCTTTCATTATTGCTATTTGTTGTATATAATAACACCCAGTGCATTACAGCTACCATTGCAGTTATCCTGTTTGACTGCTAATATTGCATTTCTCAACCATCAGTACCCTTTCTTTTTTCCAATATCACTTTGGTCGTGGGCTGTATGACAGTGGAATTTCTAGTATTATTATGTTCTATATTTACACTCATTTCTTGCATCACACTAAACAGTGTTTTCAGTCATGTCAAAGTCAATAAACCAGCAAAGAGTTTATGGGTTGTCGACGTCCACAATTATGATGTAGGATTTTGGTATTGAAGACCGATTAAATCTACCAAATCTGGTTACAAAAGCATTTTCTAAACGGTCAACCTTAAATCACTGCTGTGTAACATTGTTAGGCGAGTCAGCACATAACTTCAACGTGTTCTAATGCGTTAAAATTTTATACTGTTGTAAGAAAAATTTGTAATCAAAAGTTCTTAAACAGTTGAGGAACAAATATATATTTTTAAATAAATGAAGTAGTGTTAAAGGCAACAAAGAGTCGTTGGAAGACAATGTTTAGCAACTATGTATGGCAAGGAAAAACTGTCACATAAAAGATAGTAATCATTTACAGATAATTTCATTATTTGTAATGTTATAAGTTTCCTTTTGATGAAACTTGTATGTGTACGGGCATCAAGATTGTGAAAGGGAACCTCTTAAAGGCTAAGCATGATGCATGCTTTGCTAACTGCAGACACAATGCATCGGCAATACTAACTAGAAATATGTAAACCCACAGTATAGTGAAACCTTAGTTTCTCATTTAAAACAAAGCTTTTGCAAAGGTGATAAAACTGCATAACTTCTATATATCTCTGTAGCATCAAATCACAGGTGGTTTTTGCTGTTTTCAGCCTGTGATATTTTGATATCAGCCAACGAGTTTTTCCTTAGCTTTTATTAAACATTTGTGAATTACAGTTACATGGCTATAAACTGGCTGGTTAAAGAAGTAACAACCCCCATAATTGAATGCAATGATCTAAAAGTAGCATTTCCGATTGAGGTACATACTTGCTATTGAACTGTCTGCGGGTTTGTAAACTAACTACTTTAGAGCTGATATAAGGCACGTTGAAGCATTGAGCAGGTCAATGCTTAAAACTTTCAAGTGTTCATCAGAGGAGAGTCAATCAAATAAATTACATTATAGCAAAACTAACTAAAGCCTAGCCATTTTATTGATTTGTGTTGGTTTTGGAACTGAGTGAAAATATTTTCATAAAGTAGTCGTTGCTAAAGCTTTCTTTTGCTCTGAAAAAGAAATTACTTTGATAAGGTTGATGCAGGCTCCTAAAGCTTTTCACCTACGTGGTATATAAACTAACAGGCTGTTGATCGTAAGGAGAAGGAATGAAAATACAATCTTGCTATCATATCATCATTGCTAGCTGTTTATCTCCTTTCCTATAAAGGTTGATCAGCTGGCAGTAAGAACTCTTCATAACATAATACCATTAAATAACTAGAAATCCTCCTGTTATACAGCCTACGACCAAAGTGATAATGGAAAAAGAAAGGGTACTGCCAGTTGAGAAATGCAGTATTAGCAGTCAAATGGCACTGCGGTACAATAGGAGAACTGCAATGGTAGCTGCAATGGTAGCTGTAATGTACTGGGTGTTATTATGTACAACAAACAGCAATAATGAAAAGAAAGGGTTGTATGATTATATCTCTTCCTTGCAATAGGAAATGGGATATTATAATATAGCAATTCTCCTATTGCAGAAGAGAGATTTCCTTTCTATAGAAGTGAAAGGCAAGCTGCTGTGCAATATACACAGGCTGGGGAGCTGTTTATCATTGGTCATAGCAACTAATATCAAGAATTTGTGATAGTTATCTAGATTTTTGTATTTCTACCTAAAATATTATGCTGAATTTAAACAATCTAAACAGATTTTAGCTGGTTGTTATAGAAATATTTTTAGTTTGTATGCAGCTAATTAGCAGATCTAAACTACTAATTCTTTCGCCATCCGAGTTATTCAACCTTGGCATGTAAATGCTAATGTGAAAATAAAAGGTCAAGCAGAAACAGTAATGAATAGCATTAGAGTGTTTTTATAGCGGAGACCTGAGTGTTTGTGGGCTGAATTATTTTTATTTCCACTGTTGAAAGCTTAGCCAAGTACTATCAATTTGGATTTATCAGTAGTGAGCATTTTCATTAAGTCAAATAATAGTTCTCACAGTGATGCCTTTGCACAAATTTATAGAAACCAAATGATGTCGATTGAGTTCAAATTTTACTGTTTTTATGACTTGGAGTGGAAGCAACTCCGAGCCGACTTAAAGCATGGACACACACTGATTAACCGGCTATGGATCACTTCAGCTGTCATAGCAGATTAGGGTTGTCTAATTATATATTTACAATTCTTTATAATCAAAACATAAGATAACCATCCAATGTTTTACACTAAAATATTTAATTTTTAGTTTTTAAAGTGTATTAGTATATTTGATCAAAAGGGTTTCCAAAAAACATTTTAACTATTATAGAACTATAAAAATTATTGAATTACACCTTCGGTGATTTAATTTATAACAAAATCATAGTTATGATAAGATGTGTCAAAGTTTCATTGGCTTAAATTAATTTTCAGTCAGAGAAGAATTATTAAAGTTTTGATCAGTTTCATAAAAGACATTAAAAAGTCTGATCTGGTCATTAAAAGGAATTTCAGCTGCTATCCAATTAATAGAAGTTATATTTTAAAGATTAGTGCTGTTATAATTAGCAGTAGAAGAAGAAAAGTCAAAAATGGTGTTTTAATATCTACTAAACTTTGTTCAAACAAACAATAAAAGCAAACTCTTGCAGAGTTATTGACAGCAACTAGAGAAACAAATAGTATGGCAACACAGTAAAAATTGGTTAGTATTTACTAGTTAACTGAGTGACAGCTTTTGATATTTACACAGAAATAGCACTAGGGATTGTCTTCTTTCTGAGCAAAAACTTGCACATTTCTAGTCAAGCTAGTAAGTAAAAAACCTTCAAGAGTCTTATGTGGTTTTTTATTGCAATAATTTAGGGCTGTTTTTGCAGTAATGTTTCTGATAATAATTGATAACCAGTTCTTGTGTGTTAAGAAATGTATTTTGCTGTTATTGATGCCATTAGCTGTGTGTAATACAGCAGCTAGCCTTAAACCTGCAGTATGTAGAAAAGCGTCATAGATAGTAGCAAGAGAAACTCAGTGCCAACCTGACATCCTAAATTTGTGCTCCTTTGTCAGAATTTATTGGCTTCACATGTCTATTTAGAGTAACCTGGTAAGTGCGAGAAATGATCAAAAATTTTGAAAAGAGTGTAGAGGCTTATATACTTTGCTGATTACAAAACTCATCAAAAGCTTTGCAAAAGTTTCAAGAAATTCAGGTGCAAAGCCGTCTTATTACAAGCAAACTAATTTAGTGTCAAATTTTTGATGGTACAGCTGTGTCTAGCTCCATAAATCACCATTTAGTGTAAGTTGCAAGTCGCGAAGTCAAATTTCATTTAACCAATAACGAACAATAACATAATATTCAACATAAAATTTTAACACAAAACAATTTAACGTGTAACAAACGATAAGATAACAACTAACATAAAATTAGAAAACCAGAAATATGATACAAGACATATAGCACAAAGTAACATGGTGATAACTGGTAAGTGATAAAATGCTTAATGTTGAAAATCAAATGATGCATGACTATTGTAACATTCACTTCATTCTCTAGAACTTGCTCATCAACGTCGATTAGTTGATTGTCTTTTGGATTGGTGATGTCAGCATTAGCTGAGCTTGCTGGAGACATCAAGTCCAGTCTTAATCAAGCCCTCTGACCTGAAACAATGAATCTTTTTATTCTCAGAGCTATCTAGAGCTTTAGTGATATAACTAACACTATGCCATAAATGGAAACTCTACGATATAGTGTAAGCAAAATATGTGTTTTGTTTCAATTCACAAAAGACTAGAATAACTAAAACATAGTCATATCTGGAGTTCAGATAGTTACTCTTTGTTGCAGATTCCCTATATTCTTTCAATTTTATTGATCAACAACAAGTTACCGCCACTATATTTTTTATTGTGTCTAATACAAAATGCATTGTCTGTATGCTGCACTAATACTCTCACTGTTGACCAGGAAGTTGTGTTAACAGTCATTTTGTAGCTGAGATTTTAACATACTTTCATTCATTCATTCTTTCTTTCAAGCCCTTTGTAGGTTATTGACAAAACTGAAAGCACCTGAATGTAAAAAGCAAAAATTTGTGTAGCTTTGGCTTCAAAAAATCAAAAAGTCAAGTCTTTGCTTGGAAAATCACAAAAAGGAACTGTCGCAGTTAGTCAATCTACATAATGACAGCCGCTATAGATAAAGATAATAAATGTTCCATAGCACAAAACATTGCACATACATACGCATAGCTTTTGTCATTATTGACAATTTAAAATAATGTAATTATGGAGCTTTTGAGACTCACTTATACAAACTTATGAGCGTTGAGGATAGTTAGTTTTATGTTTTTGCTACTTAGTATTCAACAATGCTTTGAATTTGTTCTTGAAGCTTCATGCAACATGAATGAGTAGAATTATAACTAAAGCCTACAGAGCTAAAAATTACCTGTTGTAAAACCTCTAATTACTCAACATATAGGTACTTAGTGCTAGTTTAAGCATTATGATATATCTCATTAAAAAATATTTATAAAGGTTTTTTGCAAAACAGCCTTGATGTGGAATTTTTTAAAAATACATTTTAATGGTCTGAATGTTTGTTCATTAGGAAGTACCAAATAGCGTTCCTTTCTGAAGATATACAATAACACTTTATCAAATATTGACATTTAGATAATGAATATTGTTTCTTGGAGCTATTTTTGCCATTGAAAACTATAGTTAATTCTGTTAACTGTATTTTCTTTTCAAGCCATTACATCTGCTAGTAGTTTTTATTTAGAGGTTTACATGCAACAAAATCAGATTGCAGGCATTTGGTGCCACAATGTTTCCAAGTTTTACCCTGCTGTGTTGTAGCTGCAAAATATGTGGAAATACGATTACAAGCTCTTAAAAGCTCAAAAATGAACAGTTAATCACAGCCATCACAAAGACGTAATAGTTTAGAATCTCTTTATTTGGCTGACGTACTCCAAGAGTTTGGTTATTGTTTTGACATGTGATGTTATCACATGAAATTAAAGGTCAATAAAAGGCTCGATATAAAACGTTTCGTAGCAATAGAATATTACAAATACTTCGGGTTCTACCGGAAAGCTTGTGTCAAATATAAGTGTTCGCTACTTCACAGTAACGTCTCAGCCAGGTCTAATCATCTAGTCGTAAACTGATCATGTGACCCATACTTACTGCCAAATGGCGCAAACAGTTTCTGCAGCTTTTTTCAACTATCACAGGTGACCAACAGGTTCGTCATGTTTATCAGAGAATGACACGCACTCCTTCGAGCTAAGGTTAAAAAATTTAAGAACTTTTTATGGTAGGATTAGAAATATTAGTGCTCAAATGACAGATTTACAATGATAATGCAAGAAATGCATAAAGACAGTATACATGGTTCTATTTAATTCGTGAGGTATATTTGCGAATATTTATCGACGAAATTGATGAAAGTTGAAGTTAAAGTTAAAATTTCATGAAAGTGTAAACAGCAGCCATTGTGTTCAACTACGTCCATTTGCGCCATTTTAGAAATAAATTTCAATCTATGGCATTTTCGTGATGGCTGCGATTAATAATTATGTTTTGGAGCTTTTAAAAAATTGCAATCATATGTCCACATATTTTGCACCTTTAGCACAACAGGGTAGGACATGGTGAATCTGTTGATATCAAATAGCTGTAATGTGAATTTTGTTGCAAGTCAACCTTTAACGAGTTTCAGGTAGAGTTTGAAGCTGCTAACTTGTGCTAAAGTTACTGTCTTGACTCAATGCACTGACAACCACACTTTGTGTACAGTTTCAACTCCATATCCTTTATGAATTATTTTCCAAAACTTGTTATTTTAGACATATAACAGAATTGCGGCTAAGATTCTGTCGATGTAACTATAAATCATCTCTCATTTTGTCATTTCTCATCTGCTTTAGAAGGTTATGCACACGCACATTATAAATATTAATGTAAATATTAATTGCGTGTAAATTACTACGCGCAAACCGAATATGATGTGTTTTTGTAGAAACGATGATGACTTGGTTATGTATAATAGAAGCGTGTACTAACCGGAGATTGATGTTAATGCGCCCAAGATACCTAGTATCGGGTAATAGTCAGAAAAGTACGGCAATCTATAACGCGGACACGGACACACACGCACGCAAATGATCGCACACGCGCGCACGCACACGCACGCACACTTGCACAGGCCTGCGCACGCACGCATGCGCACATGCATATACACACGCACACACATGCACACACACACACACACGCACACACGCACACACACACACGCACACACATGCACACGCACACACGCACACATACGCACGCACACGAACATGCACACACACGCACACACGCGCGCATACACACGCGCATACACAGGCTTAATTTGGTTAAGCTTGGCTTAAGGTTAACTCAGCTTAACATACGCTTCAACTCGGTTAAAACACTCGGATTAGGCAAAAGTGTTAATATGACATCTATAGTTGCAAAGAGACCAACAGAACTAGCTATTCAACTTAAACATAATAGCCGATATCAACTATCATAACAAAAACAACTAGTGACTCAGTCCACACATACTTTCCTTCTGAGGATTTCTGCAAGTATTGTCAATGTTTAACTTCAAACATTCTGGCAGTCAGACCAGACAACCTAAACTTCAAAAAAATTGCGAATGATAAAATACATCAACACTTTCTGATAAAATCCACTAAAACTTTGTATGTTCATCTTTAAAAGGAATGTGTTAACGGTGATGCAAATACCATCTACCCAAATTAGATCAAACTGTGATAACAGACTTTGGCAATTAAACGGGTCTAAGTGAGAGAGTAAAGCAATTGTTAAACTCCTGCTGATTTATTTGCTTCAATATAGCTGAAAAAAACGTATAATGGGCTGCAAGGAATGAGGGTAAAAATAGCACCAGAAGAAAAATAGCACCAAACAGAGATCATAGAAGTAGTAAGGCAGATTAGTCATCCTTGACCTTTCCGCCGAGATTATTAGTTTGTTTATTTCAAGCAGCCCAGTACACTAGCTTTCCAGCTCCATCTATAACAAAAGGATAGCATCACGTGTTAGATTTGACCATATGTATATCCACTTCTAAGGCATCTCCCTTGCTCTTCTACATATATATATAATTCTAAAACTGCTTTCGCACAGGTATGTTTAGTCTAATGTTTGAATAAGTGTGATTTGTATTAATTTGTTAACAGGTTGAGAATATAAAGAAATACTAGTACAGAACCCCAAAAAATGAATATCAAAAAAGTTGGTAGGCTTAAAATAATATTAATGATAACCGCCTCAATCAGTTTTCTCTCACAAATCTTATGAATGATCACTGATAAATGAGGTAAAGAGTGGTTTCTACTTCAATAAAACGGAATTAAAATCTTCTAAATACTCATGAAGGTTTTCTTTGGCAAAATCATACCTAATACTAGCGATAACATGTTTACATGGTATAAATTGATTATAAATTTGATGCTAAGCTCAAAATTTATATAGCCAAAAATATAATTATATGATTTATAATTCTTTGAAATGAATTTAGCTTTTTGCGAAACAATTTATGTAGTGCATCTTTCAGAAGCAAACCAAAATTGTTTAAATTTGAAATATGGTAACAATTTTTCAGTTAAAACCATACAGCATGTATTATATAGTATGTTATATATTTATACTGTGTGAATTTATAAACTACGATCAACAAAAATTGATTCAGTAGATTGTAAAATCTACAGCATAATTTTCTTGTATAAGCTGTATGGTATATATAATACTGTAGTATAAAATATTCTCAGAAGTTTCATCTCTGTAAATATTAAACAGTTTGAGAACATGATCACATGATACTAGAATTATTTTCATTCTTAGAAGCTGTCAAAGGTGAGCAGCAGAACATAGCTGACCAGCTCACCTTATCTCAATAGTTTCTTCTGCAGAGTCATTCTATGCCAGCAATAAAGTTTCTAAAATAGAACATGCTAGCACATGTTAAATAACTGATGTGTTGTTTAGAAAAACGGAATGTGTTGGAGTACAAGCTTCAAGTGACTAATAGTAGACCACCTGTCTCAATTACAGAACAAACTTACCATCTACCCAGTTGGAACTCATCCATAATTCACTCAGCTCCAAGAACTTGAGCTCCTTCTCAACAGTGTGACTATGACCTTATCATTATATATATACATATACTGAAGTGAATAAAGCTAGAAGCTTATCTAAAGCTTTACATTGCTTGTACTATTTGCAGTCAGCGTCAATAGAAACTACTTTCTAGAGGCTAGGTTCTTTGTTAATATATGGTAATAAACTTCCACTGCTTATGAGACATTTAACTTACTATGATAAGTTAATCCGTAAATACAACCTCACATATGGTCACAAGAACTCTGCGTAACCTCAAACAAAAGAACTCAAGTTATAAAACTTGGAGACAATAAACAGCTGGTTGTTATAATTCATCATTCTAATTATTTATCATTCAATGTAGTTGCAGAAAAATGAGTTTATATAATTTATTGTACAAAGTTAATATTTTTGTCTATTTTAAAATCAAAGAGTCATAAAATCGTTTGAAAACATTCACAAACAAACAGATCATGCAATGTGAATGCCATAAAACTGCCAGTAGCTGGAAACAAAGATAAGTAGACATTTAAACTTTATCATGTTTTATTAAAAGCTCTGCAAACTTTTTTTTTACTCATTTGAGTTTAAATTTTACCAGTATACTAACGTATCTGTAGTTTAAAAATAATCAAGGAAGTCGGCGTTGAGATTTAAAAATTTATTAAAGTATCACACCTGCTTCATTTGGTTTTACACACATTGTGACTAATAATGATTGCATACATAAAGGCTATCATGATAAATGCTATACTACTCTTGTTGCAAGATCAATAGCTTTCCACCAGCAAATAAGATTTAGAGTTATTCACCTAACAAGCTGGTCAAGACTTCAAGTCAGCAAATGTGAACTCAAAATGAGAAATCAAAGAAGTTCTGCCTAAAACGCTGACATAAACTCAATTTTTTGTTTACTGTTTTATATAAATAATGCATATACCGAACCTTACTCACGGTAATGCATGCATTAGCTAACGTAATGTATGAGCCAAACTGTGCAGATTTTGTTGCGAAAACTAAAGCAAGAACGATTACTACTACTTTATGTAGCTTTAAAAAGCTGCCTAAATCTCGGTAATTATTAAAACTAGCTCAGGAAAACCCATGATTTTTTTTCAAAGTTCTTTTTTAGTTATTGTCAACCAAAAGCATATGTATTGCGATGTCTAAAGAAAAGATTTTTTAAACAAATAAGTAAATTGCAGGTTTTAGTTAAAGAGCCATTCAGACAACGTTTATTAAATATGAATAGTTTAAAATATACAACTTAGCAGAGAAAAGTCCAACCACTTTCAGATACAATGGTTAAAAACCAAGTGACTATTTGTATTCTATTTTAGTGATATAGTTTTATATTTTTGACATATATATAAGAGGTTTTTTAAATCTTAAATACATGCAATTAATTAAATATGTGTGCTATCAGATATAAAGTATCTAAAATGCCAACTTTGTAAAGACATGTTGAACAAAAAGCCATCTCCAAGACTTTAGACCTGTTAAACATACATGCATATGTAGAGCTTGACACAAAGAATATAGCCTAAAGCTAAAGCAATCTATTCATGGGACTCTTATTACATCAACAGTTTTTGACATTCTGACTAAAGAGGGTTTACACCAAGCTGGTTTATCATCGTTGCTTCAACTCCAAAAGAAACAGAGTTGGTATTGCTTCTAGCCAGTTTACGACTTGAAATACATTTTGGCAGAAACTTAACAACGGACCAACTCAAACTCTAATTATACAAAATAGGTCACTATTTTAACCAATTAAATACAACTTTGATAACCATTCCATTTTGACTGCTTATCACCCAAAACGGAAATAAAAGCCGCACCACTGAGGCGTATCACGCCCACACTGCTTCTTACAGTAATAATTGTAGTAACTAATAATAATTCTGTTTGTCTAAAGCAATGTTTCTCAACTGGGGGTCCATGGACCCCTAGGGGTTCAGGGGAAGTTTTGAGGGGGTCCGCAGGCTAGTTCCAGTATTGGTTTTTCTAGCTGGATACAGCTATTTCTGTCATAGTGGTTTGATCAATGATATAAATCCCTAAAATGATAGACGACAGCTATCATATGGGCGGAGTTTAATGATCAAAGTCTGTTGGGATTATGCTAGCCTGGGTTTCTGGGCTAATGCAATTCCCGCAGGGTGGTCGCGTTGTCTTGTTAGGTTTTTGGGTCTAGACTTTTATCACCTATGTGCGTCAATCGCTGGATAGTACCTGATTTCCGGTTAGTAGTACAAAACAACACAACCTCTAACCAGCAAACACGTAATTCTTTCTTTCCCTCTTCAATTTCAGCAATATGCTAAGATCCATGGAAAATAAAGCATTTCAACTTACTTATTTTTACCAACTTTCAGATTGGTAAAGGTCTTAGTACATGTATATGCTTAAGTTTAATTATAATGTACCTGAAATCACCCAAACAACAGCCTTTTTTTTCTAATTTTTGATTAATATCTTTCCACCTATAATATAAAATGGCAAAGTCTTTTGTCATTGTCACATTGTTTGACCTGGCCAATAAGATGGGACAGCAGCAAAGCTGTGCAGTTTAGTTTTCATACTCAAAATCTAAATGTAAAACCAAATTTGGGTCATTTCACAATGGCGACTATTAATATCATGAATGCTTGTTAATGGCAGCTGACTGATCATAATTGTAACAATATTTGGCAACTATATTTATTTGACAACAAAATGAAACCAGCAGATCGGTAAAATAACCAAAGATGTTTATGAAGGTAAAACCATTGAAGAATTTTGGCCTTCCATGATTCATCCATATCCACAGACAGCCAACACGCCCTTCGAACTCTGCTCCCATTTGTGTCTACATACTTATGTGAGTCCCCTTTCTCCTCCATGGTTGTTCTCAAATCGAAACAATGAAACTGCCTAGGACTTGAAGATGACATGCGATGCGCTTTGTCAACCATTTCCCCAAAGATTGAGAAGTTGGTGAAAAACAAGAAGTATAATCTATCCCACTAACAAACTGAAAACTAACAGTCAAAGCAATTTAGTATAGCATTGCTTTATGTAAGTAAATAAATAGAAACATGTCAAATCTATTGACTCTTATATTATTCTAATTTATAATGTACGCCAATTTAAAATGCATTGTTATAAACACAATATATTATGATGTTTATAAAGGGTTCACGACTTTTAGATAAAGAGCTCAGGGAGTCCGTGGCTCCATGGTAGTTGGGAACCACTGGTCTAAAGCAAGTTTTGCCAGGCCAGGCGCTTTATTTTTATGTGGTGCTGCAGCTGCAGCCGTTATAGATTTAGATGAATTCGAAAAAAACAAGTAGATGCGCATATTTTTATTAGGATATATATTCTATTGTTTATGCTATTTATATTGTAAACAATAAACTTTACAAATTTGTTCATGATTTGCTATTAATGTTTGAATTCACATAAAGTTGTTAAGTGAAACTGTATATTTAGGTAAAATGGAATACACAACAATTTTTCTAAGCTTACATTTTCCCCGCTATTGTAAATTTTTGCAATATTTCAAGATATGATTGGTTAGCTTCTTGCTGCCTTCTCACAATGACGGTCGTCAAAACCGGACAAACATAGCATGCAGCATTTCACCGGTCTTGTGTCAGTGACTGAGACAAGGCAGCTTTTAAAATCGATTTGTGCTTTACACCAGGCCAATTTATCAAAGTTGAAGCAATCCTATAAATTGGCCTGGTATGAAAGCTCCTTAACTAGATTTTGGATAAACAACTAAGATAAAGCTTGTACTTTCCAAAACAATCAGATTGGCATTTATCTGCAGTAAGCTGTCACGTAAAGTCAGTGCCTCACAACCATCTCTGACGTATCAGAAAAACTGACACGTCACAGATACCAATCATATACATCAAGTAATCACATTATAGCCAGTGTTAACGGTTTATTTTTTAATAAGCTTCTTGTATGCACGTGTACGTGAAGATCCCTCAAATTTCCTGATGTTTGATTTGCTTACTGAAAAGTAGCCTCTATGATCTTAGGCAGAAATTTTCTATCACAGTCGGTGGGAAAGGCAACAAAACACTGAGTGGCAAAATGACAAACAACTCTCAGAAACTAAAATCTTGTTAAACTAATAATGCTTTTTTTCTACTTAAAATCTAAATGACCAAGTGCCATTATTGTTGAATCATGAATGATGGCTGCTGTGTTTTTGACCTGTGATATTCTTGATAAATGTGAGCCTTACCTTAAAGCTGCTTATCAAAAAGTTAGCAAATCACGATATCAAAGCCATTGAGCGATAACAACCCCATAATTGAATGAACCTATTTAGAGATAGGCACTTTGATGTACATATTTGCTATGAAACTGTAGCTGGGTTTTTAAGATGACATACTAACTTGACCAGATTCATTGCAAGTTAGAGCATATATGGACTCTGAAGCCATGTATTAGTCAATTCTGTTTAGTTTAACTGCTTTAGATGCTAATAAGATTCACTCCATGTTGATGTTACCCATTAGATCTCCAAGCTCAGCTGTATTGTGACTGAGGTTTTAACACGCTGGAACTGCCATAACACCGTGAGAGAATTGCATCATACTCAGAACAGTAAACAACATTAATAATAGAACCAGATGCAAGTCCCTTTTTGGTCAGCAGCTAGAATTCTGAAGACATACATGTACATCGCCGGAGTGTGTGTGTCCTTGGTAAATTTATATTTGGCCAACTTTACACCATGTGTTATTAATTCTAAAAACAAAAAAAAAACGTGAACACTTCTTATTTTTAACTTAAAATACCATTAAGTTTTACAGTAGCAAAATTTTACCATTAATACTAATCTACCATTAATGTAAGGGCCTTGTTCCATATTTCCTATATATATATATATATATATATATATATATATATATATATATATATATATATATATATATATATATATATGAGTGTTTACAAATTCTTCATTTTCACTGATTTTAAGCCTGACAAAAGTGAAAAAGTGCACACTGCCTCTATTCTTCAGCTTTGCCTTGGTTTCCTTAGCATTCAAAGATTTAGAATTATCACTAGTAGTAGATGCACCAACACAGACTTACTGGTTCCTGATGGGGTTAAATAGTAAACTATTGAAGGAATCTACTAAAGTTTGACATATACTCACATAAGTTTGTTACTAAGGCTACCTAGTCATCTGAATGGGTTTAAAAAGCTTGTTGTTGCTTAGGTACTTTCTATACATTATATGCATAGTAGAATGGAGTTTGATCACACGCAGTCCAACGTAATTAAAAGTAAACTTCAGACTTTAATCGGTAAGAGTTGTGCTACCAACCTTGCAATTGTTACAAAAATATTTTTAAAGATTTTATGTAGATTTCTACAAACACCCACAAAGGTTGGCTTGTGAACAACCAAAAAGAGTAAGCAATTTTAACATTTGTTATTTCACATGGCTAACTTGACATTGATCAAAAACAACATCTCTGCAGACTACTCTAAAATAATTAAAGTGAGTGACTAAAGCGGCTTTTAAACTCCTGCTGGTTTATTGACTTTAACTTAGCTGAAGACACTGTATAGTGTAATACAAGAAACGAGTGTAAATATAGAACTGGAAGCAGAAAAAATTATCATTATAGTACCATAGAAATAGTAAGACAGATTAGTTGTTCTTGACTTTTCCGTCGAGGATATTTAGATGGGTCTTTCAAGCAGCACATTACACCATGTCTTCAGCTTCTACGAACACAAACAACTATTAAGTGCTGAGATCAGTTATACTCTACAACCTCAACATCATCTCATATTTAAAAACAACATTGAAAAAGGGTACATTTAGTTCTCAAATACTGATAATATAATCAGAGATAAGTAAGCTATTCTTTCAAATAAAGTTTAAAAACTAGCCATAACAATGTGAATCTAGGTCAACTTGAGACACTAGTTTAGAATTAAATTAGCCATGGCTTTTGGGGATACAAATTAAAGCTAAAGTGAAAATACCAATTGTTCCCTAGTAGAACAAGGTATAAATTTTCAATAGGAATTAGTTTATATTATCTTATAAATGCTTGATAAATTGAAATTTGCAAAGTTAACCTTTATTAAATATTATAAACAGGCCCCAAGAGAAAAGCAAACTAACTGGCCCCTAATAAAACAATCTTTAAAACATGGTCACTCAACCATAAATCACTAACTCATCATAGCGTATGAACCGAGGCCTCGCGCACTCAAAGTACGTTTTCTTGGAAACTGAGGCTGTCACTTTAGGAGATTAGATATATTAAAATGCTTAGGCTAACCTTATAGTAAAGCCATCATAGTTTGGAAAACAAACTTATTGGAGCCAACCTTTCTACTTTTCTAGCTTCACATATCAAAATTAATAATGCATTTTGCAAACATTCTAGCCAACTGACTGCTATTTAACATAAAAAATTTAAATGGTTTAAAAACCAAATAAAATGTTGTGAGTTATGAACTATGTATCTCTGGTCTACAAGATGTAACATACAAGCTGGTCTAAATACAAAACTCTCATTGGAGATGTTTCTACAAACATGAGGCTTTAAATTTAGTTTTACGCTAGACTCCTGTAAGGAGGAAACAATGAAATTTTCATTATTCATTGATCTTTTTGTTCATGTTATGAAAACTTCCAATTGAACAGCAGACTAAGTCGCGGGTAATTAACTAAGTACTTAAGAACTAATGTTAACTCACCTTGCTTCAATGCTCTTCATATTCAATCGCTGCACATCAGCAATAGAGTTTCTAAAATATAAAGTTTAATGCTAATCACATATAATAACTCTATTGTGTTTGAGAACAAACAGAGTGATTAAGCTAGGCATTGCTTTCAAAAGAGTTTTAGCAGTTTGACAGTCATAAATCAAACACATTAAACTTACCATCTATCCAGTTAGAATCCATTTGTACCTCACTCTGCTCAAAACAACTTGAACACCTTCACAACTGTTTGATGATGAGTTCACCTGTATATATATATATATATATATATATATATATATATATATATATATATATATATATATATATATATATATATATATATATATATATATATACAGACAGGTATTGTTGTACATATGTATTGTTTGTAGTCAGCTTAAATTATCAGCCAATCGTTATGTCTCTAACAATAGTTGTAGCTTTTGTAGTTTTGTGAAATTTAATTTAGAATTAGTGACTGTGTGAAGGCAACATAGTATCTAAGCCCAAGTATTTTACTAACCTGCAGAATATTGATTACGGAGAACTGTAAAACAAAGGAAAGTGTTGCCATTAACTAATTATCATATAACTCTGAACTTACTATCATAGTTATTAACATAAAAACACTTTTTGAAGTTTACTTTGAATTATATTTCTTAGCTGCATTCGTTTTATATAAAACCTGAGAAACTCCTTTTTTGCATTTGCTGTAGATAACCGTATATAAATATAATAATATAATAACTGTTAACGCAATTATAACGATTAATGACATCATCTCGAACATATTTTTTTCTTTGAGCGTTTAGTGTAGCCCCATATATAATAGTTTCAAGATCTTCTTAGATACATTAAATAAATTAGATAAATGTGGTATCAAATTTAAAATTTTTAAAATGTCAATTTTGTAAGAACATGCTAAATATAATGCTATCTCCCAGACTTTAGGCATGTGAAATATACATGTAGACCTTGACTCTCAGAATATAGCCTAAACCTAAAAAATATATTAATGGGTATCTATATATGTGTATATAGGACTATGTATATTTATATGTGTGTACTTCTGAAGCATCAGATGAGAATAATATACTCTTCCCACTATGTGATTACCACGCTGACAAGAGTAACTGGCATTGGAGTTGACTTTCTTTAGAATCATATGATCAGTAAATGATATAGGAGGTTCAGGACAGTCATACAGTACTGTGAATAGATCATGCATAACAAGGGAGTACTAAAAATCTATAACTTTTAATGTAACATTTCTATTTACTGTAACACAACACACCCTTTTTAAGTTATCATCCAGATCATTTTATAAAACGGTTACTGGCTTGACATACGAGGTCATACCCTGTTCCTTCTCACAACTTTGAGAAGTTCAGCATATAATTGCTTCTCTTCCCAGCTTGTGATGACCTTGCAGACGAGAGTAATTTGCAGTCGAGTTGTCAGTCTTTAAAATCATGTCATCAGAAAAGAATTGAGGAGGCTCAGAACGGTTATACGGTGCTATAATAGATCACACAGAACACATAAAATTTTACAGCAAGTTGACAATTAGAACAAGGATAAAAATGTCTGACTGTTCCCTCTCTTTAAACTTCTATTACTTAGAAACTTCTGTTGACTAGCAATATAAAAACAATTATTGAATTATGTTTGTTCTTATGGATTAACTCATAACAATCAGCAACATGTCCCCATATGAAAGCTGACAAAAAAGCTTCAAACTCATGAATTTAGAGTAACTTTAAGCTAAATACCAACAATACAAACTGTGTAAGCCTTTGGATAAGCTTCTAGCTTTACTCACTTCTTTTTATTTATATACTGATAAGGTCACCTTCAGGAAATTGAGAATGTGCTCAAATTCCTTAGAGCAGCAAGAGTTACAGATGGAATTCAACAGGGTAGATGGTAAGTTCAAACTCTTTGTTTCCAACAGTTTAAATGATAGAGACACAGCAAAGATTCTGTGACTGAATATTTTGTATGGTTTTAAAGCTACACATGATTAATTTAACAACGTATTTTTCAATTTTTTAGAAACTTTTTCTGGTGTTCAGTACGTAAAGGAGAAGGAAAGTATAGAGGTAAGTGGTATTGGGTAAGTGAAGGGTATTGAGGTAAGTGGTTGCTTAGTTCACCAGCTAAAGTTTATTCTGTTTGTCAGCAAACTCTAGGTATGTGGTTAAAATTTACCCCAATTTACCAATACTTCCTTAGGATGAACCCAGTTTCAATTGGCTCCTTTCATCAGCTAGGCTTGCATATGTATTAGATATGCGGATGTAGATATAAACATTCCATCAGCATTTGCATGTTCACATTTTTATACAAAAAATCGTCAAACTTTTATCTACAATTGGTATTAGTATCAAATGCATCTTTTGGAAGCAAGGAGATGAGTGTGATAAGTTGTAGAGCTATTTTAATATGTAATTTAGTCTAACATCCATGAGTGGTTGTTGTAGATGCATGAGCTGAAGAACTAGTATATTGTGATGCCTGAAAGACCCATCTAATTATCCTTGGCAGATGCGTCAAGTTAGACTCGTCTGCTTTACAACATTCTATAATTCAACAGTTCTATGGCTTTACTATTATGTTCTATATTTACACACATTTCTTGCATCACACTATACAGTATTTTCAGCCATGTTAAAGTCAATACACCAGCAAAGAGTTTATGGGTTGTCGTCATCCACAATTATGTAATGTAGGATTCTGGTATCGAAGACTGACTGAATCTACCAAATTTGATTATAAAAGCATTCTCTAAACACTCAACCTTGATTCACTGCAGCATAACATTGTTACGCGAGGCTGCACGTAGTTTCAAAGCGTTCTAATGGGTTAAAATATTCTGCTGTTGTAAGATGTAAGAAAACTTAATCAAAATTTCTTAAACAGTTGAAGAACAAATATATATTTCTAAATAAATATAGTAGTGTTACCGGGCAAAAAACAGTTGCTGAAAGACAATTTCTAGCAACTATGTATGACAAAAAAATGTAAAAGATGGTAATCATTTACAAAGAATCTCATTATAATAACTGTTATAGGTTTCTTTTTGACGAAGCTTCTATGTGAACGTTTAGCAAGATTGTGAATGGGGACCTCCTAAAGGCCAAGCACGATGCATGCTTTGCTAACTGCAGACACAAAGCACCAGAAATAGCAACTAGAAATATGACAGTTGAGACTTGTGCAACTATGGTTTCTCACATAAAACAAATATTTTTGTGAAGGTGGTAAAACTGCATAACCTCTATATATCTCTACAGCATTGAATCACAAGGGTATTTTTGCAGTAAGTGAAATTGACATAATCCTGGAGGTATAACCCACTTGCACACATACCAGAAGCTTGTTAAAAGGAAACCACTAACATTTTCTATAGTACTTTTATTGGCTGTATATGATCACTGTCTATAATTCCAAGCTTTGTTGTAACACAAGCATGTAAGTCGCCGAGTTTCAGAGACTTTTGGCTATATAACCAACAGATAATAACAATATCATTTTAGTGATCATCTTGACAGTGCTGGAGGTCATCATAATATTTTAATTAGAAGTACTAGTTGTTTCACATTAGTAGCATTAGATATTTGATATCATCATATTACACATGAATTAGCCCATTGTTAGATATTTGGAAAGCTTCTGTTTAATTTAATTATTCGTGCAAGGCATCTGAATAGCTTCTGTATTACAACCATTTATGTATTTGCAATATTATTATGTCTGTCGTAGTAAAATATATTGTATAGGGTGATGCAGGAAATGATTGAAAATGTAGAACAGATTCATAGAATAAACATTTATAACAGATTAGTCTTTCTCAACCTTGTCAAAACTGACATTGTCTGTCAAAGATCATTTGATGGAGTCTTTAGAAAAAGTAGCAAAATAACAGAAATGAACATGAAAGCATTTTTATCAGAATTTATGCCAAGTTGATACCTGCAGGAGCCAGATTGAATTATTCACTAGAGGAGAAGCAGCTGAAGAAAACAAGCTATTTTGTATTCTATTAATAAAAACAACAAGCTTTGTTTTAAATACTTTGATTTTTTATAGATAGGTGAGTTAGTGGCTCCGTGGGCATGGAAATGGTGGCATGCATTAACAAATGTGCCAGCTGTATGATAAACTACACTAACACAAACCAGCCTCTCAATTCTTTGTTTAAGTTACGGTTTAAGTAAGGAATATAGTAAACCTCTCACAGTAATACAACAAGCTAACTTAACTTAGATATAAGAACTGAAATTGTGCAGATTTAGGTACAGAAACTAAAATAAAAGCAATAGCTACAGTCATGTAGTTTTCCTAAATTATCTATATCTCTAATATTATTTGCGTGAAGCAAAAAATTTTGTGATATTCTTAGATTCTATTTTACTCAATCTTAAAACAAACACTTCGTGCTTCAAAGTCTAAAGGAAAGTTCACTCTACAATTAGGCAACTTGCAGTTTTTGGTCAGCAAGCCAGTCAAGCAATGCTTATTAGATATGATTAGATTAAAATATGCATCTGGGCAGAGAGGAGTCCAACTATTTACACATAATCTTTAAGATTCTGAAAAATAATACTTTAATATATTTTTAGTGTAAGCCTACATTTACAATAATAATTTAAATTTTGCTAAATAATTTTTTCAGTAAATATTAAACCCGAAGTAGAAATGCTAAACATATATTTAGTTTCTTGATACCCTGAAAAAATAACAATGGTTGGATGCTTAGTTATTATTTTTAGAGAAGCTTGGTGGAAACTAGAGAAATATCATTGTAAAGGTACAGAAGCTCCCTTGCTGCGGGGTTCAAGTCTGTCTAGCTAAATAGAAGTGGTTTTGCAGTGAGGAAAACCGATTTTAATTTTAAAGATCAACTCATACTCATGCAAGAAACATGTTGAAAAAAAGTCAGTTGCGATAAGATTGTTTGTTGTATTTGGTCATTGTACGTGACATGTCAGTCTTTCCTTGCCACGCAAGATTGCTTGGCACCGAGTTTCAGTGACTCTGTATCACATATAATTACTATTTTAGGTTGATGTAAAAATACATACTTTTCATCAACTACTCTACTCTTCCATCACTTTGTTATATCTTATAACAACATGATGACCGTAACTTATTACAACATGATGTACTTAGCTCATTAGAATATTTAGATACTTGTACACACTGACTCACTTAATGTTACAAGTCAGTAATTTAAAATTGAAAATATGAAAAATGCTTTTGTAACCAGATTTGGTAGGTTGGGACAGAATCCGGTAACAGAAACCTCTAGTATGCACATTGAATTGATTAACTAAGTGTAGTGAGCCTTTCAACCCATAAACTCTCTGCTGGTTTATTGACTCTAACTTAGCCAAAAATACTGTATAGTGCGATGCAAAAAATGAGTGTAAATATAGAACATGATGAGGAAAAACCGTATAGAACTGTGTTTGACGATTGGTTATAGAGTTAGTAAGGCAGACTAGTTCATCTTGACGTGTCTACCAAAGATCATTTGAAGGGGTATTTCAGGCATCACAATATACTAGTTCTTGAGCTCCCACATCTACAAAAAACACTAGTGACTGTTGAACTGAATCATCTATGAAACAAGCTCTGCAACTTATCACTTGTATCTCTTATATTTGAAGGAAAAAATTTGACAACGAAAACATTTAGTACTAACATATCAATGGGAGAACAAGCGTCAACTAAGATTCGTTTCTGTTTAAAATACCAACATGCATTGGCATGATACAAAATGCTGATAAAACGGCTGTATTTACCACAACACAGTTAATGAAGATGATAGCTAAACTTTCTCAAAAGAAACAATTCAATCTCACTTGGGTCTCTCTTGAGAACCTCCCTCATTATGCACTGCTAATTTTAAGCAAATTCTCAGATTCTATTCTAGAATAAACAGAAAATAAACTGTGGCTACTCAGCTAAGTTACCTACTAACCTTACTTGATACTCTTCTCTTATTCCATTCATTGCACATCAGCAAGAGTTTCTAAAAAAGCAAAACATTTCGTAACAGCAGTAAGAAAGTAACTTCTTTGCATTTTTACAAGTTGAATAGTAAAACTGTAGTTACAGTATTGTCTTCAGGTGCCGCGCATCCATTTTACTGTTATAAAAAGGGAGATTCCACATACCATCTGACCAGTTAAAATCTATTTGTAGCTCACTCTGCTAAAAAAGGCTTCAGCACCTTTGCAATGGCATGATGATGATTGTGTCATTTTATATATATGATCATGAATAGGCGAAGCTAGGGGCTTATCTTAAGCCTTGCACTAATTGTTAGCTTTGTAATCAGCTTGACACTCACCCATTATACTCTTTCTCCATGTCTGAATTGTTAAAGCTTTAGTTTGTGTAATATTTTACTGAATATGATAAGTTAATCCGTAAAAAAAATCTTGCGTTTTTTTCTCAATTATTTTTAATTTACTGTATTTTACTGCTTGTTGCTGCTATTAAATGCAAGCATTAAAATTAGATGTTTTGTATGCCCTTTGTCGTTGCTACAGCAATCACGGCTTATTAGATGACGGTGTGTTAGACATTTGGTAATGTGGGTGGGGTTTCAACCAGTACAAAAAGTTCTTATTTACAAACATTCAACTTACAATAAAGTTGAACCAATAATCAACTAAGTTTGTAAGCCTATTACAGGCTCAAGATAGAACTCTGTTTGTTTTGGGAGACTAAACCTCTATTAAATTTTTTAGTGAGCTGGAAGAGCTTTATAGCCAGCACATATACATGTAGTATCATGTACTTGTATCATAAAAATAGTTTTATGTATACAATATATAATATGAGTATCATAGACTATTACAGTCATTTAGATGGTTAGTAAGAGGACATGGGTAGAGTGAAGCTGTACAGAACAAAGTGTTTCCACAAACTAGTCTAATAATCTTTTTCACTATTGAAAGAACAATTCTGTTCATGAAAGTAAACATTGAACGTGAGCAGATGAGTGTTTCTTTCAACACTTCGAATGCTGCCATCTTTGAAGTTGTTTGTGTAGCATGGCTGCTGTCCCCATATTTATAAAGCTTTGGGAATTACACATTATAGTTACACAATATCCATAAGTTACACATAAAGAAAGGTCTAGTCACCCAAGTAACATTATATTTACGGATACAGCTACGGTCATACAACCATTACAAGTCAAATCCTCTGATAATAAAACTAACTATATCGATATCTTTATCCAATAAGAACCATAACTGTTTTTTATAAGCAAAGGTAAAAAAGGCGTATTTTGTAAAAAGCCTAATTTGCTTTGATTGATAAAAAATTTAAAGTTTAACATTGGGAAACAGTTAATCCAAAATAATTAACTTACTAATAATAAAGAGTTGGTTAAGAGCATAGAATAAAACTTGTAGAAAACTGGTCATATCAGTATATCAAATATATTTTTGTTGAGTTAGAATACTAAATAGTATTATATTTCTTCTAGGTGAACTACATGGTTCTTGATTGGCTATAACAATTCATAAGAATTTATTTCAAGTGTGCTGATGAGTTTTACCTGTTTGTGTTATGTTAGTTCTTACTAGACATACTATATAAATAACAATTAAAGATAAAATTCCACAACATTTTTTATAGATTTTATCAGAAAGTTTTTATCAGCATTTTTTCATACTTTGCTATAAATTTTGGTGTTTGCTGTAATCTGACTGCTAGGATGTTTCAGGATTAAAATTGAAAAAACATAGTTGTGATAAAAACACCCAATCATTAATATGACTCACTCATTGTGATTTCATCAACGATTTTTTGATAACATGACTCTAAATAGTGACAAATCCACTACTAGTTATGCCTACTGGCATAGTTATCAGATAGTGGGAGAAGTATACTAACTTTACTTGTTACTTTAAAGTATATATATATCTATATATATATATTGTTCTATATAAAACGTAGGCTAAAAATTTGCATAAAGTGCTCGATACTAAAGTAGAGCTCACTATAAATTTGGTAAGAAATGTATTGAAGATTGACTAAGCATAAGAATTACTACAAGTTTCATATTACAAAAATGGCTGGTAACTAGGGCTAAATTTATTGTTCGGATTGGATGCATTGACAACACCTTGTCTAAAGTTTAAACTCTTAACAGTTTATGAATTATTTACCTTAACTTGTTATTCTAGAGATAAAATGGTATGATAGAATTGAGGATAAGATTCTATAAATGTTACTATAAACCTGCCCTCGTGTTGTCAAATAGAACTAAATTCATTCTTAGAATTTTTCAACATATTTTTCAACTTATATTTCCATTTTATCTTTTTTAGTTACAGCTGCATAATCTTTGCTTGACATTAAGTCATGGTCATTTGACAGAAAGTGAAAAAACCTTACTTCCTTGAAGAGATTTTCCTGTTTGGTTTTTGGGACAGTAAAACGTATTGCAGCTACAACTATTCAGCAAGCAGCTATTTTCCGATATATTTATGTAAATGCGTTAATCGCTACTCTGAGATGCAGCATTAAACAGCAAAAAAAGAAAGAAATTATCTAAGACTTTTAGAAAAATAACTCAACAGCATACTCATTCTAAATAAACAGAGTGATAGGGTTGCTAGATGTGTTGGTTTCCTTGACAAAAGGTTCCAAATAAGGTAGTGAATGATAATAGCCAAATCATTAATTTCTACAAAAATACTTATCAAGTGTTACTTATCAGTTAGTGAGGACTAAACATGAAATACTGCATAACCTGGTAAACTGAAACCAAAGCTTACTTATTAAAATCTATTAAAAGCTAAATGAATTAAGTCTATTATTTGCTTGTTTGTTTGTTTGCTTTATTTCATCGATAACATATGAATATATACAAAAGAAACAAAAACTAGGCAACGAATATCCGGAGGAAGTGAGGATGAGGCCATGTGCTGAATTTAATGTGCGCAATTAATTTATTTAATGCTATTTCATAAACTATGTTGCTTAAAATGTCTACAAGTTAATATGAGTTCACTTGGTTTGTTCAGAGTTACCTTTCTGGGTTCGTAAATGATGAAATAGTTTTCTAAATTTCATAACTTGCATTTCCCGTTTTCTCCGAGTAAAGCTTGGCATGTGATAATATTTGCCAGGTGATGGAATAGTTGGCGCTGTTTTTAGGTCCCATGTAACTGCTTAGTTTGGTAGAGTGGCGTTTAGATAAGTCATTAAATGTACCTTTGTGATAGTTATATCTTTTTTTAAAGTAGTTTTCGGAGAGTCTTAACAGGGAATCCATTTCTCCCCTAAACTAGTTATTAAGGTTAGTTAGTCATCTCAATGATTTGGACAAGTTTTTTGTTACAGGTTATTGCTTAGTTACCTATAATTTTTATGCTTAGTAAAATAGAGTTTAATCACATGCAATTCCACATAAGTAAGCGTCAGACTTTACTCGACCGGTACGAGTTGTGCTACTAACTGCAGTTGTTACAAAAAGACTTTTAAAGATCTTATGTAAATTTCTACAAACACCCATGAAGGTTGGCTTGTGAACAACCAGAAAGCTAAGCAAATTTACCATTTGTTATTTCACATGGCTAACTTGACATTGATCCAAAACAACATTACTGCAGACTACTCTAAAATAATCCAAGTGAGTGACTCAATCGATTGTGAAACTCCTGCTGTTTTATTAACTCTAGTTAGCTGAGGATACTGTATAATGTGATACAAGAAATGAGTGTAAATATAGAACCAGAAGCAAAAAATTATATCAAAAAATAATCTAAAAGTTGCCATAGAAGTAGTAAGACGGATTAGTTGTTCTTGACCTTTCCGTCGAGGATACTTAGATGGGTCTTTCAAGCATCACATTACACCTTGTCCTCAGCTTCTACAAACACAATTAACTATCAAGTGTTGAGTTCAGTTATACGACCTCAACATCATCTCATATTTAAAACTACATTGAAAAAGGGTACATTTAGTTCTCAAATACTGATAATATAGTCAGCGCTAAATAAGCTATTATTTCAAATACAGTTTAAAAACTAACCATAAAAACATGAATCTAGAACAACTTAGGACACTAGTTTAGAATAAAATTAGCCATTTTAGGTTTTGGTGATACAAATTAAAGCTAAAGTGAAATCACCAATTGTTCTACCTAGTAGAACAAGGTATAAATTTTCATTTGGATTAAGTTCATATTATTTTATAATACGCTTGATAAATTAATTTGCAATGTTAGCTTCCATTAAATATTATAATTAGCCATCTAATGAAGAACAAACTAACTGGCTGTACCTGTACTAACCTACCAAGTTGTAGGTAATTAATGAATAAGAGCTAATGGTAACAAACTCACCTTTCTTCAATACTCTTCCTATTCAATCAGTGAACATCAGCAATGGAGTTTCTGAAATAAAATGTTTAATACTAATAACATAAAACAACTCTATTGTGTTTGAGAACAGACAGAGTGACTAAGCTGAGTATTGGGTACAAAAATTTTTTAGCAGTTTAACAGCCAGAAATCAAACAGATTAAACTTACCAACTATCTAGTTGGAATCCATTTATAACTCACTCTGCTCAAAACACTTTGAACACCTTCACAACTGTCTGATGATGAGCTCATCTGTATATATATATACAAACAGAAGTGTGAGTAAAGCAATGAGCTTATCTAAAGCTTTATACTGTGTATATTGTTTGTAGCCAGCTTAACTTATGAGCCAATCGTTATGTCCCTAACAATAGTTGTAACCTTTATGTTTTGTGAAGTTTAATTCAGAGTTAGTGACTGTATGAAGGCAACATAGTATCTAAGCTCCAGTATTTTACTAACCTGCAAAACGTTGATTAGAGAAAACTGTAAAACAAGCGAAAGGGTTCCCATTAACTAATCATCATATAACTCTGAATGTACTATCATAGTTTTTAACATAAAAACACCTTTTGAAGTTTACTTTCAATAATATTTCTCAGTTGCATTGGATTTTTATGAAACTTTAGAAACTCTTTTGTTGCATTTGCTGTAGACTACCATATATAAATATAATAACTTTTATCGCAATGACAACGTCAAGTTATATTCTCTCAAACATACTTTTTTTCTAAGCGTTCAGTGTAGGCATAATAGTATTAAGATCTTCTTAGATAAATTAAACTAATTAAATATAAATAAACGTTTTATCAGATTTAAAACTTTTAAAATGTCAATTTTGTAATGATATATGTTGAACATAATGCTATTTCTAAAACTTTAGGCATGTGAAATATACCTGTAGACATGGACATTCAAAATATAGCCTAAAGCTGAAAGATCTATTCATGAGAATCTTATTACATCAACATTCTTTGATGACCTAATATTACTTGTTTGATTATCAGCTGAGATAAAGCTCATATTTACTTACACTATCACGGTAGAGTTTATCCGCAATAAGCATTAACTGAAACTCGATGCCTTGCAACTATATATGTCAGAAAAAACTGACATGTCACAACTAGTGATCAGATACATCTAATAATCAAACTATAGCCAGTGTTAAATGTTTATTTTTAAATAAGCTTTTTGTATGTGCGCATGGGTGAAGAGCTTTAATATCCTGATACTTGTTTCGCTAACTGCAAAGAGGCCTTTTGACCTAAAATAGCCTTTTTACGCAGAAATTTTTAGTCCTATTCAATCTAAAAGGAACAGAGACTCATCTGACAAAAAAGTGTGAGTAAAGCAAGGAGCTTATCTAAAGCTTTATACTGTGTGTATTGTTTGTAGTAAGCTTAATTTATTTGCTAATCATTATGTCTTTAACAATAGTTGTAGCTTTTGTAGTTTTGTGAAATTTTATATGGAATTAGTGACCATCTGAATGCAACACAGTATCTAAGCTCCAGTATTTTACTAACCTGCAAAACGTTGGTTAGAGAAAACTGTAAAACAAGCGAAAGGGTTCCCATTAACTAATCATCATATAACTTTGAATGTACTATCATAATTTTTAACATAAAAACACCTTTTGAAGTTTACTTTCAATTAGAATTCTCAGTTGCTTTGAATTTTTATGAAACTTTAAAAACTCTTTTTTTGCATTTGCTGTAGATAACCGTATATAAATATAATAATATAATAACTTTTATTGCAATGATAACATCTAGTTACATCATCTCAAACATATTTTTCTTTTGAGCGTTCAGTGTAAGCCTATATATAAAAGTTTTTAAAATATTCTTAGATACATTAAAATAATTGAATAAACTTTTTATCATATTTAAAACTTCTAAAATGTCAATTTTGTAATGATATGTTAAACATAATGCAACTTCTAAAACTTTAGGCACGGGAAATATACATGTAGACCTGGACATTCAGAATATAGCTTAAAGCTGAAAGATATATTTATGAGAATCTTATTACATCAACATTCTTTGATGTCCTGATATTATATGTTTGATTATCAGCTAAGATAAAGCTCATATTTACCTACACTATCACGGTAGAATTTATCCGCAATAAACATTTACTGAAACTCGATGCCTTGCAACTATAACTATGTCAGAAAAAACTCACATGTCACAAATAGTGATCATGTACATCAAAAATTCACACTATAGCCGCTGTTAAAGGTTTATTTTTGATTAAGCTTCTTGTATGTGCAAATGGGTGAAGGGCCTTAAAATACTGATAGTAGTTTTGTTAACTGCAAAATGGCCTTTATGATCTTACGAAGAAATTTTTAACCCTATTCAATCTCAAAGGAACTGAGACTCCTTTGACAAAAACCTTTTAAAAATAAGGAAAGGACCAAGTTTTCTTTCTACTTTAATTCCAAATAACCCAGTAATGTTATCATTATATCATGAGTGATGGTTTCTGTGTTTTTACTCCCAATCTTTTTGGTAATATGGAGTCTTACCATAAAGCGGCTCATCAAAAATTTAGTTAATAACAATATCACGGCAGTTGCCGCAATAACAACTCAAGAGTCGAGATTTTGAAATCAATAATCTACAATTCAGTTAGGTGCCCTGTTCTATATTTTCTGAACACAAATTAATGTTTTTAAATCCTTTATTCTGACTGATTTTCTCCGTTTAAAAAGATCTCATTTTATTTACGTACCTTCCACCAAATCTTTTCATCAAATATATAACTGACTGGTATCATATTATCCTTGCATTAAAATAATGATGTATCCGTAACTCTGACTGGTAATATATTATCTTAGCGTTAAAATGTGTATCCGTAACTTTAGACTGATTCCTTGCTATAATTTCCACAAATTTTCTCTAACAACAACATCTAAGCATGTAAGCATGTCTATAATATAATTGTAGCACTACGTTTTTAGTGCCAAAGTATACATGTATATTTAACGTGGTTAAAGTCTCGGAGGTAGCCTTGGTTCAACATATTATTGAAAAGTTGACATTCTACAGGCTCTAAGTCTGATAACACATTTTTTAATTTGCAAAAGCGAATTTTATTAGCAAACTATAAAAAATTATTACATGTTTACATTTAGACATACACCATACAAAAGTACAACAAAAATAATAAAACGATATCCATACCAGCCAAGACTAAAGATAAGGCTAGATAAATCACATTATATAATAGAACCTGACTTTTGAAGTAACCCAACTTGGAAGGCTGGTCAATCTAACTTCAGAAATAAGAAATTTCGGTTTACCAAAGTGCTACATACAATTATTATTATTATTGTTATTATATAGGTCGTCCATATACAGTAGATGGTTAACTGCATATTTGTTTTGAGATGGTACGCTGGTTTAACTTTGCGCAGTACAGCTGTGAGGGGTATCATTGACATCACAAACATCAAAGGAGAAAGACTGTCCTCCTGAAAGATACCTCGGTTGATTGATACTTTTCCTAGTTCTTTCCCTCCACTTTCCAGCTTTGTTTTCCATTGTTTCATACCTGCGCTTATGAACCTCTTGATGTTTTCTGAGATCCCTAACATATCCATTACTTTGAATATCCACGAGTGGGGAACCATATCATACGCTTTTCTGTAGTCGATCCATCCCATCACCAAGTTGGCTTTTCTTGCTTTACTGTCTTTCATAACACCCTTGTCTATTATCAATTGATCTTTAGTTCCACGACTTTTTCTACCACAGCCCTTCTGTTCCCATGGTAGTAGTTCATTTCTCTCCAGGTGTTCATAAATGCTGTCCGAGATCATTGCAGTCAGTACTTTGTACATTATTGACAGGCAGGTAATCGGTCTATAGTTTGATGGTATGTTGCCTTTGCTTGCATCCTTAGGTATTAGCACCGTTCTTCCTGTTGTCATCCATGATGTCGGAGTGCCTCTCTTGATAATCTCATTCATCTGATTCACAATTCTTGTGTGAAGAGCTGTGAAGTTCCTGACCCAGTAGCCCTGTACTCCATCCGGTCCAGCGGCTTTCCACGGTGACAATCTTCCAAGGGTTCTTTTTAGTTCCACAACATTGATCTCCATACCAGTTTGTTTCTCTAAATCTTTGTAGTCATGTTCAGCCTCCTTGATCCATTTGGCTTCTTCTTTATGAGTGTGCGGCTGTGCCCATATGTTACTATTATTATTATGGTTGTAAAAGTTTTTCTTCACAGTCGTGTGGTGGTAGGTGACTGGTTGTAGTCCATGTTGAGTCCGGATCTTAACAAAAGGCCAAAGAATCCAACATCTTCCTCAACTCCACTAAGAGAGGACCTTCCTCAAAATGTGAGCTGTTCTTAGAATAATAAATATTACTATTGTTCTTAGAAGTAATAATTATCATTATCATTATTATTACTATTATTATTACTACTATTATTACTATAATTATTATTAATACTATTATTATTATTTTTGTCCTTGTTGATATCCTCAGCTCTTCAGCTCCTGACATGTTGGTATTGGACTAAGGCCCCTAACCTGGGATATCCAACACTTTTCTCAGTATCCTCGGTGATCCTAGTAGAGCAGAGAATTGAAATCTACCTAATTTTTTCAGGTATTTTCAAGTAACTTATAGGAGTAATTGGCAGTGGAGTTGTCTCTCTTTAAAATCATATCATCAGTAAATGATTGAGGAGGTTCAGGACAGTCATATGGTACTATAAATAGATAGCTCATGCAAAATAAGCCGGGTGCTATAACTCTATAAATTATACTGTAACATTTCTATTTACTGTAACAAAACACCCATTTTAAGCTATAATCCAGATCATTTTATGAAACTCTTACTGGCTTGACATACAAGGTCATACCCTGGTTTTTCTCATAACTTTGAGAAGTGCAGCATATCGTTGCTTCTCTTCTCACTTTGTGATGACTTTGTGACAAAAGTACCTTGCAAGATGAAAATACTCGATAGATATAAAAATTCGCGATTTGTGAACAGTCGATTTCGCGAATTATTAATTTCCGCAAATAATTAGTTCTATTTTTCATCACAAGGGAGAATAAAAACTGACTCAAATTTAAAAACTAGCTGCTAGACAGAAGTACTAAACATAGCGGAGTTCTAAAACTTTTTAAAAATCATCACTGGGGCTTCGAGTTAACCCCATTGTCAATGCATCAAACTTCTTTACAAAATTATTCAAGGTTTTCACAAGTTATTAGACATGGCGTCGTTATTGAAAAAATCTCTCCTACAGTCTTTTTACATTGAAATCAACTCTATCAACCTCTAAAACCAAAGTTGAGGTTGATAATGATTCTGAACTGGACATTATGGTAGGTATTTGATTTGCAGTGCAGACACTTTTTTTCATCATTGACTGCGTTAGTTAATTCTTTTGTTTCATTAAATACTTCAGCTATTGTTTTTGTACTTCCTTTACACATGTTAATATTTTTTCTTTTGTATTCACTGCAAATTGAAAATGAACCAGAAGCTACCGTTATTCTGATTACAAAAACTCAAGACAAGTAGTAATGTTCACCAAGGCAGGAATATTGGTAGAGAAGCAAGTAGTCAACCTAGACTCCTTCATCAACCAAAACTTGTTGATATCGCTGCAGCAAACATGTTTATATTATATATTCTATTTCATGCATAAATATATTATAACTTTTTAAAAACTTGAGTGTACAAATAAAATATTTCAAATACAAATAAAAATTTACAAGGATGAATGGAGTAAATAAAAACAGTTTAGTCCATATGGTGGTTGTCTGGCAATAAAATTAAACTGATACTCTTGATAAGTAAATACTAGCGTGTAATGGTGCTCTCTGACTAGTTATTTTGATAATAGCAGCTCTATATTGCTGACACTGTCTTGGGTAGATGTAAAAGACAATAATGTTGCTACTACATGGCTGGTAAGGAAGTTATCATCAGAAATTTCTTCGTGGCATACTATTGCAGAGTTCTGCCGGTTGGCCAAAAATTTGTGCTCGTAAAGGCGTTTTTGTTCCTTTTTTAAAACAGATATATTCTCCTTGTTAGCAGCTACGGTCACTTCTATCTCAATTTCAAGACTTTTCTCCTAATGGTTGGTGATCTTCTGAGAATGACATTTACCACCCTTGCAGTCATTGTACCTCCGTGTATGATGAACAATCTGTCACACTGAAACAAATAGCGAAGCGGTAGAGATGGAAAAAATAAATATTGCGTTTTACCAAAGGACCTAAGTAAAATTCAATTATTAATTTAATTAAGGGTTTTGGAAAAAACTCATTGCTTACCACAAGTTGTTGGTGAATCAAAAGCCTCCAATTCAATGAATATTCGTGAAAACCTCTGAACAAGTAAGAAATTTATAGCTTAGCGTGATTGACTTGTAATTGTAAGCTAAATAGAAACCGAAACACGCGGTGTGCGCATGCGTGGGGTTAACTCTATCGCTATCGGCAATAAAGTTAACTCTTAATAGAGAGTAACAGTGTTCACCCGTAAATAAATTAATCCGCGAATATGCATGAGAAAGGCAAAACTTGCGCGAAACTTAACTCCACGAATAAATTCATCGATTAGGGTAATTGGCAGTGGATTTGTCTCTCTTTAAAACCATATCATCAGTAAGTGATTGACGATGTTCAAGACAGTAATACAATACTATAAATAGACAGATCATGCAAAACAAGCAGAGTGCTAGAACTCTATAACTTATGCTGTAACATTTCTATTTACTGTAACACAACACACCCTTTTTAAGTAATAATCCAGATCATTTTACGAAACTCTTACTGGCTTGACATACAAGGTCACATCCTGTTCCTTCTCACAACTTTTACAAATGCAGCATATAGTTGCTTCTCCTCTCACTTTGTGATGACGTTGTGCCAGCAATAATTAGCAATGGCTTTGTCGCTCTTTAAAATAATATAATCAGAAAATGACTGAGGAAGTTACAGACAGTCATAAAATCTCATCATGCGAAACACAGAAAATCTTACAAGTTGACAATTAATTTAGAAATTAAAAATGTCTGACTGTTCTCTCTTTAAACTAGTATTATTAAAAAACTTCTGTTGATTACCAATATAACCATACTTGACAAGAATAATGTTTGTTCTTATGGATTAACTCATCATAATCAGTAACATTTGACTGTACGAAAGTGTACTGAAAAGCTTTTACCTCATGAACATAGAGTAACTTTAAGCTGACTACTAACAATACAAGCAGTGGGAGGCTTTAGATAAGCTCTTAGCTTTATTCACTTCTGTTCATATATATACCGATAAGGTCACATTCAGAAGATTGAGAAAGCGCTCAAATTCCTTAGAGCAGAATGAGTTATAAATGGAATTCAACAGGGTAGATGGTGAGTTGAATCTCTCTGCTTTCAATAGTTAAATGGATAGAGACACAACAACAATTTTGTAACTGAATGTATTGTATTTTTTACAGATACATAGTGGTTATTAAACAACGTATTTTTCAATTCTTTAGAAACTCTTTCTGGTGTACAGTAAGAAAAGGAGGAGGAGGAGAAGAGTATGGAGGTGAGTGGGTCTTTAGTTAATCAGCTAGAGTTTGTTCTGTTTGTGTCAGCAAACTCTAGGCATGTGGTCAACATTAGTAACACTATCTTAGAATGAACCGACAGTTTCAATTGGCTCCTTGCATTGGCTAAGCAAGCATATGCATTAAATATACGGTTGGGATATAAACATTCTTTCAGCATTTGCATGTTCGCGTTTCTATACAAAAAATCATAGTCAAACCTGTATCATTCTACTGTTGGCATTGAAATATTAAATGTATCTTGTGAAAGCTAAAAGATAAGTGTGGTAAGTTGAGCTATTTTGATATGTAATCCAGTATAACAGCCATGAGTGTTTGTTGTAGATGAGTGGGCTGAAGAACTAGTGTATTGTGATGCATGAAAGACCCATCTAATGATCTTTGGCAGATAAGTCAAGTTAGACTCGTCTGCCTTACAACCCTCTATAATTCAACAGTTCTATAGCTTTACTATTATGTTCTATATTTACACACATTTTTTGCATCACACTATACAGTATTTTCAGCCAAGTTGAAATCAATAAACCAGCAAAGAGTTTATGGGTTGTCGGCGTGCTCAATTAAGTAACCAAATCATAACCAATACTATTTTTAATACCGATTCCAGTATCAGAAACTGATTAAAACTACCCAATTTAGGGTGCAGCAAAATTATAGATGGGAACTTCCTTAACGTTAAGCATAAAGTCTCCTTTGCTACTAGCAGACACGATGCATTTGCAATCGTAACCACAAATATGTGAGCTCAGATTTGTGGAACCTCGAGGTCTCGCATAAAACCAAGCTTTAGCAAAGATGAATAAACTGCATAACCTCTAGATATCTCTGTAGCGATGAATCACAAGTGATAGTTTCTGTTTTAGCCTGTGATATTCATGATATGAGCATATGAACTTTTCCTCACCACTGATCATACATTTATAAATCATGGTTCTATGGCTATTAAATAACCCCATTGCTGAATGCTAAGGTAGCTATTTTAATTGATGTACATACGTGTTATGAAACTCTCTGCAGCTTTGCAAACTAATTCAACGCTTTTTAACAGTTTTAACAATAAATATGTGAACCCAGACTTGTAGAACCTTCGTGTGTAAAAACCAATGTTTTTGCAAAGGTGATGAAACAGCATAGCCTCTATATATCTCGGTAGCATTGAGTCACGAGTGATGGTTGCTTTTTTAGCTCGCTTTATTTTGATATTAGCCTATGAGATTGATTTTTTAGCTTTTATCAAACATTTTTGAATGACAGTTACATGAATATTAAAAAAGTAACAACCTCCGTAATTAATTGCAATGATCTGAAGGTAGCAATTCCGATTGATGTACATACTCGCTATGGAACTGTCTGAGGTTTTGTAAGCACATTATACAAATTAAGTACATTGATGCATAGATAATTTCTAAAGGAAGATAAGAGTCATTATTGTGTATTATAATTACTATGGCAACCAATAAGATTTACTTTATTCATGTTAGCCGGTTGATTGGTCGGTTTAGCTGTATTGTTGACAGATATATTTTTATAGCGTGAAATTGACATAATCCTAGAGAGATATTCTACTTGCACATATATAATAAGTTTATTACAATCACTAAAAGTTGCTATAGCAGTTTTATTGGCTGTATAGGATCACTGTCTATAGACTGTCAGCTTCGTTGTAACAGAAGCGTGTAGGTGCCGAATTTCAATGACTGTTGGTTATATAGGCAAAAATATCTGGATATATACGTAACTACTGTATCTTTGTTACCAATGGTTGGTGGCATATTGATGGCAAAGATGTATACTTGTCTTAAGCTACATTAGGCACTTATTATTTTTTGTATTTTGTTATATTTGACACGTTAATACTGGTACACCTGGACTAAGCAATATCAAACTTTGATAAGTTATGGTTTGAATGTGTATGAAATGCTTTTGCAAACAGATTTGTTAAATTCAGCCAAACTCTAATGACAGAATCCTGTAGTGTAGACATTGAATTGATTACTCCAGTTTAGTAAGTGTAGCAACCATCAAGCTTTTTGCTGGTTTATTGAGTTTAATTTGGCTAAAATACTGCACTGTGTACTAATGTGTGCATTGTGTAACACTGCAAGAAAGGAGCGTAGATATATAACATGATCGGAAAAGATCTTATAGACCTTGGTTTGTATTATAGAAAGTTTGCAAGACAGACACAAGTTACTTGAAATGTCAACTGTCAACTGAAGATCATCGGATGAGTCCTTTGGGCATCACAAAACACTAGTTTTTCAGCTCACACACCAACAACAAACACCAATGAATGTTAGACTGAATCACATACCAAACAAATTCTACTTAGAATGTTAAAAACTCACGATTGTGTGTGTTTATATTTTCAAATCATTGTACTTATCTGAGACACCATTTGATTTAATCAAACCTATGCTGAAAATAAACCTTTAACCAGAAAAACTCACTTTTTATAGCCAGTTTTTTCTACCGTCTTCGGAGTTGTTGTTAAATATATAGTCCATTAGGAGCTAGCAAGTGGTAACAATGTTAGAAACTATAACATGGTTTGAAGAGCATTTTTGAATAAAGGTCTAAATCAGAAGCTTGTCATTGCTCTATTGGAAAATATGTGTATAGTGTATTATTCTAGTATTACACTTCATTAACCAGATTTGGTCCAATCATGGGACTGTTAGAGACTAATTAAACTGATGAACTCAATAGAACTAAACTGTTCAAAATGAAAAAGAGTTAACTTTTTAAGACTCACTGTTGCTTTACTGAACACATTGTTGAAAATACAGTATAATGTAATGCAAGAAACACAGTAAATATGGCAGTGAGTGAAAAATTTATAGAGTTGCAGTAAGGTTTGATTAAGACAGGTTCGGGTTTCACAGTGTAAATATGGCACTGAGTAAAAACAATTATAGAGTTACGGAAAAGTGTAGTTAAGGCAGGTTGGGGTTTCTGCCGTGGATTATTAGATAGGGGTCTTTCCAGCAGCACATTACATGATGTATTCAGCTCCTACAATTAAGAACAGCTGCCAAGTATTGAACCGTACCGCACGTTAATTGTCCTTTACAGTCTCACTTTCACCTCATGTTTGATAAGTTAGTACAGCAAAGATCATATTTAATTCTCAAATACCAACAGAAATAAACCACGGAAAATACAACAGTATTTTACATGCGTACGCAAGTTGAGAACCAGCTATAGCTACTTGAAACTTGCATCAATAAGGTTTGCAGATCGTCTGAAATTACACACTAGTTAATAAAGTATTGTAGGTTTTGTCAAAGTAAATTGATAATGATATAAGAAAAACATGTTGTTTATAGCTAGTCAGCATCCTTTAGTAACTAACAAAACAAAGAAACTAATCAGATCAGTTTGTTGGTATAAACATCATTAACTTTTACATACTCAGACTTCATAACATTTTACTAAAAGGCACAGATAAGTTTTCAAAAATGATGAACATAACTCATTTTTTTTGCAGCCAGATAAGAAGACGCCATATTACTAAAATAACTGTTATAGTGAATACAATAGCTGAAGTATACGTTAACATAACCGTAAGTAAGTTGTTTAGCTGAATGCAGCACACAGGTTATTAAAACAGTGAATATTATAACATCATACAAAACATCAACATATGTAGCGGCAGTTAAGTTTATTTGTTGCAGACCATGATTTGTCTAGAGCTTCTGTGTATTCCATCAGTAGTTTAGATGCTTTATACATCCATGAAAGTTACAAGCTTTATAGTTGACTATCATATCCACAACTTTAATTATAATCAGCTAGTTATATTACCATCTATTCTAATTCTTTAGCTACACAAATCTTTATTAGTTGAACATTGTAGGTAGTGCTTAGGGTGCTGTTTAACTTTATACTGCTTGTGAAATTTTGTACAGTTACGAACTACAATCTAAAGGCAAAGAGTTACAGCTGTATAATCTTTGCTTGGCATTAAGTAATGGTCATTTGACAGAAAGTGAAAAGTACTAACTTCTTAAAGCGATTTTCTTGTTATTTTTGTTGAGACGGTAAAAAGGTGTTGCAGCTACCACTATTCAGCGGCAGCTGTTTTACGATATATTTATGTAAATGTCAGCGTTAATCGTTACCCTGAAATGCAGCATTAAACAGCATAAAAAGAAAGAAATCATCTAAGTCTTTTAGAAAACTACTTCCACAGCATACTCATTCTAAAGAAACAGAGTGATAGGGTTACTAGATGTGTTGACATCCTTGACAAAGAGTTCCAAATAAGGTAGTGAATGATAATAGCCAAATCATTAATTTCTAAAAAAATATTTATCAAGTGTTGATTCATAAGTTAGTGAGGACTATACATTAAATTCTGCACAAGCTGGTAAACTGAAACGGAAGCTTATTTATTAAAAGCTATTAAAAGCTAGATGAATTAATTCTATTATTTTCTTGTCTGTTTGCGTTATTTCATCAATAATATATGAATATATACAAAAAAAAACTAGACAACGAACATCCAGAGAAGGTGATGATGAGGCCATGTGCCTGATTTATTTATTCAGCGCTATTTCATAAAATATGTTGCTTACAATGTCTACAAGTTAATTTGAGTTCAGCTGGTTTGTTCAGAGTTACCTTTCTGGATTCGTAAAGGATGAAATAAGATTCTAAATTGCATAACTTGCATAACTTGCAATTCCCGTTGCTTTCCGAGCAAGGCTTGGCATGTGATAATTATTTGCCAGGTGATGGATTGGTTGACACTCTTTTTTTCTGGTCCCATATGTAACTGCTTAGTTTGCTAGAGTGGTGTTTAGATAAGTCTTTGTGATAAATCTTTGTAACTTTGTGATAGTTAAATCTTGTTTTAAAGTTGTTTTCGGGAGTCTTAACAGGGAATCTACTCCTCCCATAAACTAGTTATTAAGGCCAGTTAGTCATCTCATTGGTTTGGACAAGTTTTTTGATACAGGTTATTGCTTAGTTACCTTCTATAATTTTTATGCATAATAAAATATAGTTTAATCACATGCAGTTCTACATAAGTAAGTGTCAGACTTTACTCGTCCGGTACGAGTTGTGCTACCAACTGCAGTTGTTACAAAATGTTTTTAAAGATCTTATGTAAACTTCTACAAACACCCACAAAGGTTGGCTTTTGAACAACCAGAAAGGAAAGCAAATTTACCATTTGTTATTTCACATGGCTAACTTGACATTGATCAAAAACAACATTGCTACAGACTACTCTAAAATAATTAAAGTGAGTGACTCAAGCGATTGTTAAACTCTTGCTGTTTTATTGACTCTAACTTAGCTGAGGATACTGTATAATGTGATACAAGAAATAAGTGTAAATATAGAACCAGAAGCAGAAAATATATCAAAAAATAATCAAAAAGTTGCCATAAAAGTAGTAAGACGGATTAGTTGTTCTCGACCTTTCCGTCGAGGATATTTAGATGGGTCTTTTAAGCATCACATTACACCATGTCCTCAGCTTCTACAAAAAACAATTAACTATCAAGTGTTGAGTTCAGTTATACGACCTCAACATCATGTCATATTTAAAAACAACATTGAAAACGGGTACATTTACATAGTTCTCAAATACTGATAGTATAATCAGCGCTAAATAAGCTATTATTTCAAATAAAGTTTAAAAACTAACCATAAAAACGTGAATCTAGAACAACTTAGGACACTAGTTTAGAATTAAATTAGCCATTTTAGGTTTTGGTGATACAAATTAAAGCTAAAGTGAAATCACCAATTGTTCCCTAGTAGAACAAGGTATAAATTTTCATTTGGATTAAGTTCATATTATTTTATAATACGCTTGATAAATTAATTTGCAATGTTAGCTTCCATGAAATATTATAATTAGCCATCTAATGAAGAATATTATATATATTATATTCTTATATATATCTTATATATATCTTCTTATATATATATTCTTATATTTATATATATAAGAATATATATATTACACAAACAGAAGTGTAAGTAAAGCAAGTAGCTTATCTAAAGCTTTATACTGTGTATATTGTTTGTAGCCAGCTTAACTTATCAGCCAATCGTTATGTCTCTAACAATAGTTGTAACTTTTATGTTTTGTGAAGTTTAATTCAGAGTTAGTGACTGTATGAAGGCAACATAGTATCTAAGTTCAAGTATTTTACTAACCTGCAGAACGTTGATTAGAGAAAACTGTAAAACAAGCGAAAGGGTTGCCTTTAACTAATGATCATATAACTTTGAATGTACTATCATAGTTTTTAACATAAAAACACCTTTTGAAGTTTACTTTCAATTAGAATTCTCAGTTGCTTTGAATTTTTATGAAACTTTAAAAACTCTTTTTTTGCATTTGCTGTAGATAACCGTATATAAATATAATAATATAATAACTTTTATTGCAATGATAACATCTAGTTACATCATCTCAAACATATTTTTCTTTCGAGCGTTCAGTGTAGGCCTATATATAAAAGTTTTTAAAATCTTCTTAAATACATTAAAATAATTGAATAAACTTTTTATCATATTTAAAACTTCTAAAATGTCAATTTTGTAATGAACATAATGCTATCTCTAAAACTTTAGGCACGGGAAATATACATGTAGACCTTGACATTCAGAATATAGCCTAAAGCTGAAAGATCTATTCATGAGAAAAAAATGTATATCCGTAACTTTAGACTGATTCCTTCCTATAATTTCCACAATTTTTCTCTAACAACAACATCTAAGCATGTAAGCATGTCTATAATATAATTGTAGCACTACGTTTTTAGTGCCAAGGTATACATGTATATTTAACATGGTTAAAGTCTCGGAGGTAGCCTTGGTTCAACATATTATTGAAAAGTTGACATTCTACAGGCTCTAAGTCTGATAACACAATTTTTAATTTGCAAAAGCGAATTTTATTAGCAAACTATAAAAAATTATTACATGTTTACATTTAGACATACACCATACAAAAGTACAACAAAAATAATAAAACGATATCCATACCAGCCAAGACTAAAGATAAGGCTAGATAAATCACATTATATAATAGAACCTGACTTTTGAAGTAACCCAACTTGGAAGGCTGGTCAATCTAACTTCAGAAATAAGAAATTTCAGTTTACCAAAGTGCTACATACAATTATTATTATTATTGTTATTATATAGGTCGTCCATATACAGTAGATTGTTAACTGCACATTTGTTTTTGAGATGGTACGCTGGTTTAACTTTGCGCAGTACAGTTGTAAGGGGTATCATTGACATCACAAACATCAAAGGAGAAAGACTGTCCTCCTGAAAGATACCTCGGTTGATTGATACTTTTCCTAGTTCTTTTTCTCCACTTTCCAGCTCTGTTTTCCATTGTTTCATACCTGCGCTCATGAACCTCTTGATGTTTTCTGAGATCCCTAACTTATCCATTACTTTGATTATCCTTTAGTGGGGAACCATTTCATACGCTTTTCTGTAGTCGATCCATCCCACCACCAAGTTGGCTTTTCTTGCTTTACTGTCTTTCATAACACACTTGTCTATTATCAATTGATCTTTAGTTCCACGACTTTTTCTACCACAGCCCTTCTGTTCCCATGGTAGTAGTTCATTTTTCTCCAGGTGTTCATAAATGCTGTTCGAGATCATTGCAGTCAGTACGTTGTACATTATTGGCAGGCAGGTAATCGGTCTATAGTTTGATGGTATGTTGCCTTTGCTTGCATCCTTAGGTATTAGCACCGTTCTTCCTGTTGTCATCCATGATGTCGGAGTGCCTCTCTTGATAATCTCATTCATCTGATTCACAATTCTTGTGTGAAGAGCTGTGAAGTTCCTGACCCAGTAGCCCTGTACTCCATCTGGTCCAGCGGCTTTCCATGGTGACAATCTTCCAAGGGTTCTTTTTAGTCCCACAACATTGATCTCCATATCAGTTTGTTTCTCTAAATCTTTGTAGTCATGTTCAGCCTCCTTGATCCATTTGGCTTCTTCTTTATGAGTGTGCGGCTGTGCCCATATGTTACTATTATTATTATTATGGTTGTAAAAGTTTTTCTTCACAGTCGTGTGGTGGTAGGTGACTGGTTGTAGTCCATGATGAGTCCGGGTCTTAACAAAAGGCCAAAGAATCCAACATCTTCCTCAACTCCACTAAGAGAGGACCTTCCTCAAAATGTGAGCTGTTTCTAAGATGGCTACATACAATTATTATTATTATTACTATGGTTGTAAAAGTTTTTTTTCACAGTCGTGTGGTGGTAGGTGACTGGTTGTAGTTCATGTTGAGTTCAGGTCTTAACAAAAGGCCAAAGGATCCAACATCTTCCTCAACTCGACTAAAAGAGGACCTTCCTTAATATGTGAGCTGCTTCTAAGATGGCTGTCTTCTGTATAGTCTCAAAAGACATGTTCACTCCCACCTCCGCCAAGAATGCTATATGCCTCATTGATATTGTTCCGAGTGCACAACTACTATTGGTATCACTTCGGTCTTCACCTTCCACAGTCTGTTTATCTCGAACCCATGCTCTTTGTATTTACCAATCTTCTCATCTTCCTTTTGTACTACCCTTGTGTCTCCAGGTATTGCTATGTCTATGACCTGACACTGTTTGGTTTCTTTATTTATTAGTATCAGGTCTGATCTTCTAGCTTAAATAACCTTGTCTGTCTGCACATTGAAGTCCCATAGCAGCTTCACTTTCTCGTTCTCCAATACAGCTTCTGCACGGTGGTCGTACCATTTTTCTGTGTGGGGCAACTCATGTTTCTTGCATATGCTCCAGTGCACTGCACTTGCCACTTTGTCATGCCGCCCTTTATATTCTGTCTGTGCGATCGTACTGCATTCGCTGACTATGTGGGACACTGTTTCATCATTATTATTATTATTATTATTATTATAAAGTTTCTCTTCACAGTCGTGTTGTGGTAGGTGACTGGTTTTAGTCCGTGTTGAGTCCGGGTCTTAACAAAAGGCCAAAGGATACAACATCTTCCTCAATTCCACTAAGAGAGAACCTTCCTTAATATGTGCGCTGTTCTTAGAATAATAAATATTACTATTGTTCTTAGAAGTAATAATTATTATTATCATTATTATTACTAGTATTATTACTACTATTATTACTATAATTATTATTAATACTATTATTATTATTTTTGTCTTTGTTGATATCCTCAGCTTTTCAGCTGCTGACATGTTGGTATTGGATTAGGGCCCCTAACCTGGGATATCCAACACTTTTCTAAGTATCCTTGCTGATCCTAGTAGAGCAGAGAATTGAAATCTACCTAATTTTTTCAGGTATTTTCAAGTAACTTACAGGAGTAATTGGCAGTGAAGTTGTCTTTCTTTAGAATCATATCATCAGTAAATGATTGAGGAGGTTCAGGACAGTCATATGGTACTATAAATATATAGATCATGCAAAAAAAGCTGGGTGCTATAACTCGATAAATTATACTGTAAAATGTCTATTTACTGTAACAAAACACCCATTTTTAAGCTATAATCCAGAACATTTTATGAAACTCTTACTGGCTTGACATACAAGGTCATACCCTGATTTTTCTCATAACTTTGAGAAGTGCAGCATATCGTTGCTTTTCTTCTTACTTTGTGATGACTTTGTGACAGAAGTACCCAGCAAGATGAAAATATTCGATAGATATAAAAATTCGCGATTTTGTGAACAGTCGATTTCGCGAATTATTAATTTCCGCAAATAATTAGTTCTATTTTTCATCACAAGGGAAAATAAATACTGACTCAAATTTAAAAACTAGCTGCTAGACAGAAGTACTAAACATAGCGGAGTTCTAAAACTTTTTAAAAATCATCACTGGGGCTTCGAGTTAACCCCATTGTCAAAGCATCAAACTTCTTTACAAAATTATTCAAGATTTTCACAAGTTATTAGACATGGCGTCGTTATTGCAAAAATCTCTCCTACAGTCTTTTTACATTGAAATCAACTCTATCAACCTCTAAAACCAAAGTTGAGGTTGATAATGGTTCTGATCTGGACATTATGGTAAGTAATTGATTTGCAGTGCAGACCCTTTTTTCCATCATTGACTGCGTTAATTAATTCTTTTGTTTCATTAAATACTTCAGCTATTGTTTTTGTACTTCCTTTACGCATGTTAATATTTTTTCTTTTGTGTTCACTGCAAATTAAAAATGAACCAGAAGCTACCAATATTCTGATTACGAAAACTCAAGACAGGTAGTAATGTTCACCAAGGAAGGAATATTGGTAAAGAAGCAAGTAGTCAACCTAGACTACTTCATCAACAACAACTCCTTGATATCGCTGCAGCAAACATGATTATATTATGTATTCTATTTCATGCATGAATATATTATAATTTTTTACAAACTTGAGTGTATAAATAAAATATTTCAAATGCAAATAAAATTTTACAAGGATGAATGGAGTAAATAAAAACAGTTTAGTCCATTTGGTGGTTGTCTGGCAATAAAATTAAACTGATACTCTTGATAAGTAAATACTAGCGTGGAACGGTGCTCTCTGACTAGTTATTTTAATAATAGCAGCTCTATATCGCTGACACTGTCTTGGGTAGATGTAAAAGACGATTATGTTGCTACTACATGACTGGTAAGGGAGGTATCATCAGAACTTTTCTCATGGCTTACTATTGCAGAGTTCTGCCAATTGGCAAAAATTTGTGCTCGTAAAGGCGTTTTTGTTCCTTTTTTAAAACAGATATACATGTATTCTCTTCATTAGCAGCTGCGGTCACTTCTATCTCAATTTCAAGACTTTCCTGAATGGTTGGTGATCTTCTAAGAATGACATCTACCACCCTTGCAGTCATTGTACCTCGGTGTAGGATGAAAAATCTGTCACACTGAAACAAATAACGAAGCGGTAGAGATGGCAAAATAAATATTGCGTTTTACCAAAGGACCTAAGTAAAATTCAATTATTAATTTGATTAAGGGTTTTGGAAAAAGCTCATTGCTCACCACAAGTTGTTGGTGAATCAAAGGCTTCTAATTCTATAAATATTTGTGAAAACCTCTGAACACAGTAAGAAATTTATAGCTTAGCATGATTGACTCGTAATTGTAAGCTAAATAGAAACCGAAACACGCGGTGTGCGCATGCGTAGGGTTAACTCTATCGCTATCTGCAATAAAGTTAACTCTTAATAAAGAGTGAGAGTGTTCACCCGCAAATGAATTAATCCTCGAATATGCATGAAAAAGGCAAAACTTGCGCGAAACTTAACTACACAAATAAATTCATCCTGTAAGGTAATTGGCAGTAGATTTGTCTCTCCTTAAAACCATATCATCAGTAAGTGATTGACGATGTTCAGGACAGTAATACAGTACTATTAATATGTAGATCATGCGAAACAAGCCGAGTGCTAGAACTCTATAACTTATGCTGTAACATTTCTATTTACTGTAACACAACACACCCTTTTTAAGTAATAATCCAGATCATTTTATGAAACTCTTACTGGCTTGACATACAAGGTCACATCCTGTTCCTTCTCACAACTTTTACAAATGCAGCATATAGTTGCTTCTCCTTTCACTTTGTGAGAACGTTGTGCCAGAAGTAATTAGCAATGGCTTTGTCGCTCTTTAAAATAATATCATCAGAAAATGACTGAGGAAGTTACAGACAGTCATAAAATCTTATCATGCAAAACACAGAAAATTTTACAACAAGTTGACAATTAAATTAGGAATTAAAAATGTCTGACTGTTCTCTCTTTAAACTTGTATTATTAAAAAACTTCTGTTGATTACCAATATAATCATACTTGACAAGAATTATGTTTGTTCTTAGAGATTGACTCATCATAATCAGCAACATGTCCCGTACAAAAGTTGACAAAAAGCTTTTACCTCATGAACATAGAGTAACTTTAAGCTGACTACCAACAGTACAAGCAGTGTACAGCTTTAGATAAGCTCCTAGCTTTACTCACTTCTGTTCATATATATATACCGATAAGGTCACCTACAGAAGATTGAGAAAGTGCTCAAATTCCTTAGAGCAGAATCAGTTACAGATGGAGTTCAACCGGGTAGATGGTGAGTGCAATATTTCTGTTTTCAACAGTATAAATGATAAAAACACAAAAAATATTTTGTGACTGAATGTTTTGTGTGTTTTAAAGATACATATGAGTTAATTGGCGAAATCTTTTCAATTCTTTAGAGAAACTTTTTCTGGTGTACAGTAAGTCAAGGAAAAGAAGATTATGGAGGTAAGTGGTTCCTTAGATCATCAGCTACAGTTTATTCTATTTGTGTCAGCAAATTTTAGGCATGTGATTAAAAATTACCAATACTTCCTTAGAGTGAACCCATAGTTTCAATTGGCTGCTTGCAACAGCTAGGTGGTGGTTTGCATTAGATATGCGGTTGCAGATTTAACTATCCTTTCAGAATTTGCAAGATCGCTTTTTTCTACAGAAAAAATAAGTTAAACCATTTTTCTACTATTGGCATCGGAGTATTGAAGGTATCTTTTTAAAGCTAGGAGATGAGTGTGGTAAGTTATATAGCTATTTTGATATGTTAATCAGTCTAACAGTTACTAGTGTTTGTTGTAGATGAGTGAGCTGAAGAACTAGTATATTGTGATGTCTGAAATACCCCTTCAAATGATCTTTGGTAGATACGTCAAGATAGACTTGTCTGCCTTACTAACTCTATAACCAATCGTCAAACACAGTTCTATAAGTTTTTCCCATTATGTTCTATATTTACACTCCTTTCTTGCATCACACTATACAGTATTTTCAGCTAAGTTAAAGTCAATAAATCAGCAAAGAGTTTACGGGTTGTCGACGTCCACAATTAACTAAAGTAGGATTCTGGTATCGAAGACTGATTGAATCTACCAAATTTGATTATAAAAGCATTCTCTAAACACTCAACCTTAAACCACTGCAGTGTAACATTGTTACGAGATGCTGCACGTAGTTTCAACGCGTTCTCATGTGTTAAAATATTCTGCTGTTGTAAGAAAAAATAATCAAAAGTTCTTAAACAGTTGAGGAACAAATATGTATTTTCAAGTAAATATAGTAATGTTATAGACAAGAAACATTGGCTGAAACACAATGGCTAGCAACTATGTATAGAAAAAGGCAACTTGCTCGTAAATGTTGGTGATCAATTTTAAAGATTGTGAATTAGCAAGATCATGAATGATGACCTCTCAAAGGTCCAGCATGATGCATGCTTACCTAACCACAGACACAAAGCACTGGCAATATCAACTAGAAATATGTGGGTCCAGACTTGTTGAACCTTAATTTCTCATATAAAACAAAGCTTTTGCAATGGTGATAAAACTGCATACCTCTATATATCTTTGCAGCCTTGAATCACAAGTGATAGTTGTTGTTTTGAGCATGCGATATTTTGATACCAGCCTATGAACCTCTCCTTAGCTTTCATCAAACATTTGTTACATGACTTTTAAAGAAGTAACAACACCCATAATTAAATGCCATTTTATAAAGGTAGCAATTTTAATTGATGTACATACTTGCTATGAAGCTGTCTGCTGGTTTGTAAACTAACAATTTAGAGCAGATATAATGCATATTGAAGCATAGATGATTTCTAAAGAAAGGCGAGAGTTTTTCTTGTGTATTATAATCACCATGGTAACAATTAAGACTTACTTGATTCATGTTTTAGCCGATTGATCTGTTGGTTTAACTGTATTGTAACTCATGCTAGCCATCTGATCTGTCACTTCAGCGGTATAGCGGACAAGGGTATTCTTGTAGTAAGTGAAACTTACATAATCCTAGACGTATAATCAACTTGCACACATACAATGAGTTTATTAAAAATCTACCGATAACAGTTGCTATAGTAAATTTATTGGCTGTATATGATCACTGTATATAAACTGTCAGCTTCATTGTAACACCAGCGTGTAGGTGCCAAGTTTCAGTTACTTTTAGCTATATAACTAACAACATTTAAACATATAGTATACTATCTTTGTCACTAATGGTCTGAGCTAGATTGATGACAAAAATATTTACTTTTTGCTCAGCTTAACCACTTCTCTCTTGCATTTTTGTTATTTTGTTATATCTGACACATTAATACTAGTGCAAAGACTCAAAACAATGTCAAACTTTTATAATTTATAGTTGCATGGTAAGAGAATGCATTCGCAAACAGATTTGGTAAATTTAGACAAATTCTGATAACAAAATCCTATACTGTTATATACATGTAGTTTTTCAGCTCACACACCAATCAACAACAAACGCCACTGAATGTTAGACTGAATTACATACCAAACCAGTTCTACTTGAATTTTCAAAAACTCATTATTGTGTGCATTTGTAGCTTTCAAATCATTGTGCTTACCTGAGACACTGTTTTGTTTAATCAAACTTCTGCTGAAAATAAACCTCTAGCAGAAAATCTCACTTTTCCTAGCCCATTTTTCTTACCGTCTTGGGAGTTGACATCAAATATTTAGTCCATTAGTGGGCTGGCATATGATAGCAATGTTAGAAACTGTAACATGGTTTGAAAAACATTTTTAAATAAAGGTCTAAATCTGCAGCTTGTCATTGCTATATTGGAAAATATGTGTATAGTGTATTATTCTACTATTACACTTCACTAACCAGATTTGGTCCAATCATGGTACTGTTAGAGACTAATTAAACTGATCGACTCAATAGAACTGGACTGTTCAAATGAAAAAGAGTTAAATTTTTAAAACTCATTGTTGCTTTATTGGATCCATAGCTGAAAATACTGTATAACGTGATGCAAGAAACACAGTGTAAATATGGCACTGAATAAAAAAATTTATAGAGTTGCAGAAAAGTAAAGGCAGTTGGGGTTTCTGCCGGGGATTATTGTATGGGATCTTTCCAGCGGCACATTACACCATGTCTTCAGCTCCTACAATCATGAACAACTGCCAATTATTGACCCAAACTGCATGTTAACTCAGCTGTACAATCTCACGTACACGTCATGTTTGATAAGTTAGTGCAGCAAAGATCATATTTAATTCTCAAATACCAACAGAAATAAACCACGGAAAATACGACTTTATTTTACATGCGTACGTAAGTTGAGAACCAGCTATTTCTACTTGAAACTTGCATCAATAAAGTGTGCATATCGTCTGAAAATACAGACTAGTTAATAAAGTATTGTAGGTTTTGTCGAAGTGAATTCATAATGAAATACAAAAAACATGTTGTTTATAGCTAGTCAGCATCCTTTTGTAACTAACCAAACAAACTAACTAATCAGATAAGTTGTTTGGTGTAAAAATCGTTGATTTTTACATAATCAACACTTATAACATTTCCCTAAAAGGCACAGTAAAGCTTTCAAAAATAATCGACACCACTAGCAAATTTTTCTTCAAATGGTTCTTAGTGCTGACCCATGACAAATAAAAGCATATTCGAGCGGTGCAGACTTTTATCCGAGGACCCCTGCTTATCAGTCACTTCTTAGTTGGTCAAGTTGGTAGTTCAAGGTCAAGTTAATGAGCCCGTGCTAGAAACTAGCCTCGTGATCAATTTGTGAGAAAATCTTAGACTAAAATATAAGTAATTCATGTGAAGAGTATTGATAGCTTTTAGAATTATTCCCATTCGAGTGAGTTCATTTTTAATTGAAGAGATGAAAGACCAATTTTATTTAGAAAGTCTTTTACAATCTGTAGACTATTTAATTAATCTAGTCATAGTCAGCAATCTTGAATTAAGTTCTCATACAAGATTTTAAACTTTTTTCAAGTCAATTTTCTGCTGAAATTTCAAATATTTTACGATTTTGGTGATAAAGTATTGACACTTTGAGCCAAAGTAATAGACTTCAGCACCATTAAATAAAGCTTTGATTATGACAAAAACACAGAACCTAAGCTGTGGCTAACTTGAAAAAGCCAATTTACTCACCTTATCTCAAATCTCAAATCTCTTTCTTGTCTTTAACAACACATCAGCAACAGAGTTTCTAAAGAATAAAGTCAAAATTTACTAGCTTATGTCAGCATTCACATTTTCAAGCCTAAACAAGCAGATTTACTTACGAGACTCCCTTGCACTGACTCACCGTAATTTTACCATCAAAAGCAAAGATGTTCAACTTACCATCTGACCAGTTAAAATCCTTCTACCACTCGATCTGCTCAAAGAAGCTGAGCACTTTCTCAATGATGTCATGATAACCCAACCAGTATATATAGACACAAATGAGGAAAGCTAGGAGCTTATCTGAAGACTTTGTAATAAGCTTAAACATTCAGCTATTATCAATGTTTCTTAATGGTATAAGCTTCTGTTGTACAAGTGTCACCTTTACTTATAGCGGCAATCATTCTATTTGGTAAAAACATTTTTATTTTCAACCTTCATTTTTTATTTAATAGTTGCTGCATAGGCTAGAAAGTTGCTACAGTTGGCCTAGAATCAATAGAATAATCTAGAAAAATAAAAACGTAAAAGATAGAAATGTAAGTTGTAAAAATATTTTAAACAACTCTGGCACAGAATGGAAGCAATTCTATTTGATGAAGGGTCTGCTGACGTATATTTACTTTTACATAATCTTAGCATTGAAAGTGCATATCCTTAGCTATTTTTGTTAAATCTTTAGAACCATAAATTTATGAAAATAATCCATAAATTGTCTAGAGTTGAAACTTTAAACAAAATTTAGCACAGCTCAACAATTTCTAGGTCTACCTTAAGTTTGTTTAGGGAAGGAATATATTAGCAGATGTACTGCCTTGAGGCGAAACAAATACCTAAAAAATTCATCATTGTTTGTAATAAGAAAAATAACTCTGACAAACACATGTCAAACGATATAGACAAGTTGACAATATATGTGTTAAGGTAAGTTTTCACTCATAGCCATGAAACCCATTCACATTTCTCTCTCTCAACTTTTATCTGCTTTATGCTCATGCTAGCATATTTATGCTAACCTATGTTCTGCCTTTGGTAAAGACTCGTATACTTGCACCAGATTTAACTTATACCAAAGCTTTATTGGTAAATATAATGCTATTGGAACTTTTTAATGGGAAACACTCAGAATGCTACATTGTATTACAAAAAACTTCCACAAAGCTGTTTTGCAAAATATTTTATAAAAAACTAGTCCTTTTTTGTTATCATTAAACTTCAACTAACAGCAAGTAAGCTATTCGTTGAATAATTAGAGGAGGTCAGGAGAGTGTAAATTAGGGATGTATGAATTAGATCAATTTAAGTCAGATAAGTGACCCATTTAAGTAATACGGTCAGTAATTGTAAGTATAGCCAGTATAGTCATCCTAAGCATAAAGTCATTTCTAAGAATCCGATATTTTGATACCAGCCTATGAACCTCTCCTTAGCTTTGATCAAACATTTGTTACATGACTTTTAAAGAAGTAACAACACCCATAATTAAATACCATTTTCTAAAGGTAGCAATTTTAATTGATGTAAATACTTGCTATGAAGCTGTCTGCTGGTTTGTAAACTAACAATTTAAAGCAGATAACGCATGTTGAAGCATAAATGATTTCTAAAGGAAGGCGAGAGTTTTTCATGTGTATTATAATCACCATGGTAACAATTAAGACTTACTTGATTCATGTTTTAGCTGATTGATCTGTTGGTTTAACTGTATTGTAACTCATGCTAGCCATCTGATCTGTCACTTCAGCGGTATAGTGGACAAGGGTATTCTTGTAGTAAGTGAAACTTACACAATCCTAAACGTATAATCAACTTGCACAGATACAGTGAGTTTATTAAAAATCTACCGATAATAGTTGCTATAGTAATTTTATTGGCTGTATATGATCACTGTATATAAACTGTCAGCTTCATTGTAACACCAGCGTGTAGGTGCCAAGTTTCAGTTACTTTTAGCTATATAGCCAACAACGTTTCAACATATAGTATACTATCTTTGTCACTAATGGTCTGAGCTAAATTGATGGCAAAAATATTTACTTTTTGCTCAGCTTAACCACTTCTCTCTTGCATTTTTGTTATTTTGTTATATCTGACACATTAATACTAGTGCACAGACTCAAAACAATGTCAAACTTTTATAATTTATAGTTGCATGGTAAGAGAATGCATTCGCAAACAGATTTGGTAAATTTAGACAAACTCTGATAACAGAATCCTATACTGTTATATACATGTAGTTTTTCAGCTCACACACCAATCAACAACAAACGCCACTGAATGTTAGACTGAATTACATACCAAACCAGTTCTACTTGAATTTTTATAAACTCATTATTGTGTGCATTTGTAGCTTTCAAATCATTGCGCTTATCTGAGACACTGTTTTGTTTAATCAAACTTATGCTGAAAATAAACCTCTAGCAGAAAATTTTTCCTAGCCAATTTTTCCTACCATCTTGGGAGTTGACATCAAATATTTAGTCCATTAGTGAGCTATGATATGATAGCAATGTTAGAAACTATAACATGGTTTGAAGAGCATTTTTAAATAAAGGTCTAAATCTGCAGCTTGTCATTGCTATATTGGAAAATATGTGTATAGTGTATTATTCTACTATTACACTTCACTAACCAGATTTGGTCCAATCATGGGACTGTTAGAGACTAATTAAACTGATCGACTCAATAGAACTGAACTGTTCAAATGAAAAAGAGTTAAATTTTTAAAACTCATTGTAGCTTTATTAGATCCATAGTTGAAAATACTGTATAACGTGATGCAAGAAACACAGTGTAAATATGGCACTGAGTAAACACATTTATAGAGTTGCAGAAAAGTTAAGGCAGGTTGGGGTTTCTGCCGGGGATTATTTGATGGGATCTTTCCAGCAGGACATTACACCATGTCTTCAGCTCCTACAGTCAAGAACAACTGCCAATTATTGAACCAACTGCATGTTAATTCAGCTTTAAAGTCTCACGTTCACCTCATGTTTGATATGTTAGTGCAGCAAGAAACATATTTAATTCTCAAATACCAAAAGAAAAACCACAAGAAATACGACTTTATTTTACATGCGTACATAAGTTGAGAACCAGCTATACTTACTTGAAACTTGCATCAATAAAGTGTGCATATCGTCTGAAAATACAGACTAGTTAATAAAGTATTGTAGGTTTTGTCAAAGTGAATTGATAATGAAATACAAAAAACATTTTGTTTATAGCTAGTCAGCATAGTTTAGTAACTAACCAAACAAACTAACTAATCAGATCAGTTGCTTGGTGTAAACATCGTTGATTTTTACATAATCAACACTTATAACATTTCCCTAAAAGGCACAGTAAAGCTTTCAAAAATAATTGACACCACTAGCAAATTTTTCTTCAAATGGTTCTTAGCGCTGACCCATGACAAATAAAAGCATATTCGAGCGGTGCAGACTTTTATCCAAGGACCCCTGCTTATCAGTCACTTCTTAGTTGGTCAAGTTGGTAGTTCAAGGTCAAGTTAATAAGCCCATGCTAGAAACTTGCCTCATGTTCAATTTGTGAGAAAATCTTAGACAAAAATATAAGTAATTCATGTGAAGAGTGTTGATAGCTTTTAGAATTATTCCAATTCGAGTGAGTTCATTTTTAATTGAAGAGATGAAAGACCAATTTTATTTAGAAAGCCTTTTACAATCTGTAGACTATCTAATTAATCTAGTCATAGTCAATAATCTTGAATTAAGTTCTCATACGAGCTTTTAAACTTTTGTCAAGTCGATATTTTGCTGAAATTTCAAATATTCTGGTGATAAAGTATTGACACTTTGAGCTAAAGTAATAGACTTCAACACCATTAAAAAAAGTTTTGGATTATAAAAAAACACAGACCCTAAGCTGTGGCTAACTTGAAAAAGCCAACTTACTCACCTTATCTCAAATCTCAAATCTCTTTCTTGTCTTTAACAACACATCAGCAACAGAGTTTCTAAAGAATAAAGTCAAAATTCACTAGCTTAGATCAACATTCACACTTTCAAACTTAAACAAGCAGATTTACTTACAAGACTCCCTTACACCGACTCCCCGTAATTTGACCATCAAAAGCAAAGGCGTTCAACTTACCATCTCACCAGCTAAAATCCTCCTACCACTCTATCTGCTCAAAGAAACTGAGCACTTTCTCGGTGATGTCATGATAACCCAACCAGTATATATAGGCACAAGTGAGTAAAGCTAGGAGCTTATCTGAAGACTTTGTAGTAAGCTTAAACATTCAGCTATTATCAATGTTTCTTAATGGTATAAGCTTCTGTTGTACATGTGTCACCTTTACTTATAGCAGCAATCATTCTATTTGGTAAAAACATTTTTATTGTCAGCCTTCATTTTTTATTTAATAGTTGCTGCATAGGCTAGGAAGTTGCTACAGTTGGCCTAGAATCAATAGAAGAATCTAGAAAAATAAAAACGTAAAAGATAGAAATGTAAGTTGTAAAATATTTTAAACAACTCTGGCACAGAATGGAAGCAATTCTATTTGATGAAGTGTCTGCTGACGTATGTTTACTTTTACATAATCTTAGTATTGAAAGTGCATATCCTTAGCTATTTTTGTTAAATCTTTAGAACCATAAATTTATGAAAATAATCCATAAATTGTTTAGAGTTGAAACTTTAAACAAAGTTTAGCACAGCTCAACAATTTCTAGGTCTACCTTAAGTTTGTTAGGGAAGGAATATATTAGCAGATGTACTGCCTTGAGGTGAAACAAATACCTAAAAAATTCATCATTGTTTGTAATAAGAAAAATAACTCTGACAAACACATGTCAAATGATATAGACAAGTTGACAATATATGTGTTAAGGTAAGTTTTCACTCATAGCCATAAAACCCATTCACATTTCTCTCTCCCAACTTTTATCTGCTTTATGCTCATGCTAGCATATTCATGCTAACTTATGTTCTGCCTTTGGTAATGACTCGTATACTTGCACCAGATTTAACTCATAGCAAAGCTCTATTGGCAATTATAATGCTATTGGTACTTTATAATAGAAAACACTCAGATTGCTACATTGTTTTAAATAAAATTTCCACAAAGCTGTTTTGCAAAATCTTTTATAAAAAACAAGTCATGTTTTGTTATCTTTAAATTTCAACTAACAGCAAGCAAACTATTCGTTGAATAATTAGATGAGATCAGGAGAGTGTAAATTAGGAATATATGAATTAGATCAATTTAAGTCAGATAAGTGACCCCTTCAAGTAATACGGTCAGTAATTGTAAGTATAGCCAGTATAGTAAGCATAATGTCATTTGTAAGAATTGGTATTTAAAAACTAATAATTTGTGATGTTAATATTAGAGCTTCATAAATTTTCTTGATTTATCAGCTGATTTAATTTGTAAAACATGTAGTTGTATAATCGTAGCTGTATTTGTAATTATAATGTTACTTGAGTGGCTAGACCTTTATTTATGTATAACTTAAGGTTATTGTGTAACTGTACTGCGTTACCGCCAATGCTTTATAAAGATGGTGACAACAGCCATGCTACACATACAACTTCAAAGATGACAGCATTCAAAGTCTTAAAATAAACACTAATCTGCTCACGCTCAATGTTTATTTTTATGAACACAGTTAATTTGTTCAGTACTGAAATAGGAATATCAGACTAGTTTGCGAAAACATTTTGTTCTACAAAACTTTACCCATTTCCTTTTACTAAATATCTAATTGACTGTCATGGTCTATGATACACGTATACATAAAAATATTTTTACTATATAAATACATGATACTATATATATATATAGTATATATACATATATATATAGTATATATATATGTATATATACTATGTATAGTATATATATGTGTATATATACTATATATATAGTATATATATAGTATATATACACATATATATATATATATATATATATATATATATATATATATATATATATATATATATATATATATATATATTAGTATGAAGTTTATTAAAAACTACAGGTTAAAATCATTACTACTATTAGTTTCATGCAATCGTGTTGCAATCTTCAGGTAGAATGACTAAAATGTATAATGTACAAGCTATAAAATTACTTAATAAAGCTGAGGGCTTAATACTATTGTGTGATATATATATATATATATATTATAGTATACAGCAAATTATGTAGTCAAATTATGTTATTGAGCTAATTAGATGTTTTCTGGCATGCCGGCATGTGGATATTAGCTCACTTCTAGTGTTGAGGCTGGCTAACTTCGGTTCGAATATGATGAAGTACTTTTCCCATAGACATAACTGGCAAGATTGTGTTGATGTGTTGTAAGATCGCGCTCTTTTGATGATCTTCCAGGTTATATTATAGCGAATGTTCTTGTCTTTTAAGTCCCATATGTATTTACTCAATTCTGTTTGTAGCCTTTTAGTAGGATATTTAAAGGATGTATTGTGGTTGGCTAGTCTTGTTTTAAAAGTTGTTTCGGTGAGGCCTACATACGTTTGTTTCTCTTGCCCATCGCGTTCTTCAGACTCTACGGTTGCCTGATATACTATGCATTTTGAAAGGCATTCTCCATTTAGAGGGCAATTTTCTCGATTTTTGCAATTGCATTTTCTGTCGGTGTTGGTTGGTTGTGATAGTGCTTGTTTGTTGTGCCCGCTAATTATGTGGTTGATATTAGAAGCACAGCTATAACTTAGTTTTACGGAATTTTTGTTGAAGATTTTGTGTAATTTGTGTTCTGGTGAAAATTCACTCTCCAGGATCTGGAAAAATTGTTTACCGATCTTGGTGTTAACAGCTTTGTTGTATGGAGAGTTGTACCATATTGTTTGGCGTTTCCTGTTTCTGTGTTGACTGGCTTCTTTGTTTTGGTTGTTGCTCTGGTATTTTAAAGAAAAGTTGTATTTACTGTTAGAAAGTGCATTTTGAAATGGGGCTTTTGTTTCCTCGAAGAGTTGCTTGCTTGACGAAATGTTGGTGAGTCTATTGTTGACGGATTCAGGTATGTTTCTTATGATTGATGGTGGATGATTTGAGTCTTTGTGTACATATGTGGTTGTGTTGTTAGGTTTACTATACGGTTTGAAGCTGTTGTTGTTAAGATTTAAAGTTACGTCTAAGAAGTTTACTACTTTCTTATTTGCTTCGATGGTGATACGTAAGCTGTGTTTACGGAAGATTTCACATAGTTCTTTTTTAGTGCGCTCGATGTTTCGTGCAGTATCTTTCAGTAGTCCTAGACCATCGTCTCGGTATAAGCCAAAGTTTTTGCCAAGCTTCTCAGTAATAAGGTGTAGCATGAAGATTCCGACAAGCTAAGGATACAGTCAGTTTTGCTAATATTCTGGATAGCTTTATTAGGTTTGAGAAATAAAGCTATATATTAACAACATACAATACATTACAATTTATTTGCTGACCCTCTTTATGGTGTTCAATACTGCCATTTAAGCACTCCTTTTTTTGCAATGTTTCTCATTGATCTGCTCTTTTTTGTGAAAATTCACAATAATTGCACATTTTGGTTTCAACTGATGCTTAAGCATGGCCGTAGTAAAAGTTCAAGTATTTCTATAATCAGTACAATTCATATTTTCGCTGCCGTTGCATCCAGCCACAAAATAAATTTTTGTTTGGAAACTTTGCATCCGAACGCAATACCTGAGAGATGATTTTTTAGTAAAAGAGGTAATTTTTCAAAGTTATTGAAGTACACTAGCAAAAGTATAATCACAGTATATAACAGCTACAGAAATGTGGCTGCTATAATGTTGCTGTTGCTGTTAGGACTATTGGTTTTTCACCCATGTAGTCAACTAGAGCTTGGTAGCTGCAGACAAACTACATGTAAGGAATCACGTCACATTTGGTAAGTTGTTCATGCTATTTTAGTCAATTTACAATTTATTTACTTGAAACATACAGTTGTAGAAAAGCAGTATAAATTTTATTTAATATTGAATTAGGACTAGCGTGAAAAAAGTATGTTTCAATTATTATAATTCTTAAAGAATATAGCATAAAAAAAGTTTCATATATTTTTTACACTCGTTTATGTCATCCAATTACTGATATTGTTTTGCATAGAAAAGTCAAGAAAGGTCAGCATTATAATACCATAAGGAAGGAAAATATCAAAAGTTCTTGTAAAATCCTAATTTCGGACTTAATTATTGTTACACAAATGTTTAGTTTTATAACATCAACACAGACAAGCCAGCTGACAATTAATAGTTATTTTAGTGAGTCAGTTAATTCTCTAACTTTATTCTATTTTCAGTTATTATTATAATAATTTTTGATGTTTTTATAATGATAAGTAAAGTTGTTAATGTGGTTCTACCAACAGTCAAAACTGTTATTAGAATATCATGATCATTATGTTATTGTAGTATTTTTATCATGAATAGTGAGAGTTTACCAATTTTAGTTATGATTTTGTATGTAATAGTAGTACATGCATAGGCATAAGCAAGTAAGTGGGGTATATGAAGCCTTTGACTTTTAAAACTTTTAGTATTTAGTTTGAATCTTGTGTAGTAATTTTGTAGTAATTAAGAGCTTAGCTGTTTTATAGAGCTTCAGTAGTAGGAGGCAGATATTCAAGTTTGCCAAAAAAACCTGACCAGTAAACTAAAATGTTTATTTTGCATTCATTTTGTATATATAGGGTATTTATAGTTTTGATTAGGAATATAACAAGAAACTAAGGAGATCAAAGCTTGCTTTTCTGCCAATTAACTAGTGCTAAAATGTGTTTTTTCATGAATAACAATATCATCTCAGTGAGCAACTTGACAGTGCTGGAGGTCATCATAATATTTTAATTAGAAGTAATAGTTGTTTCACATTAGTAGCATCAGATATTTGATATTATCATATTACACATGAATTAGCTCATTGTTAAGAATTCAAAAAAGCTTCTGTTTAATTTAATTATTCATACAAGGCATCTGAATAGCATCTGCATTACAACCGTTTAGCTCTTTTCCATTATGTTATGTATGTCGTAGTAAAATATATTTTATAGGATGATGCAGGAAATGAGTGAAAATATTGAACAGATTCATAGAATAAACAATTACAGCAGATTAGCCATCCTCGATCTTGTCAAAACTGACATTGTCGGTCAAAGATCATTAGATGAAGTCTTTAGGAAAAAGTAAAATAATAGAAATTTTGAACATGAACGCATTTTGATTAAAAATTATACTAAAGTTGTTACCTGAAGGAGCCAGATTAAATTATTCACTAGAGAAAAAGCAGCTAAAGAGTAGAAGCTATTTCATATTCTAATAATGAAAACAACAAGTTTTCTTTGAATAGTTTTTTTTATAAATAGGTGAGTTAGTGACTCCGTGTGCATAGAAATGATGGCAAGTGTTAGCAAGTGTGTCAGCTGTATGATAAACTACACTAACTCAAATCAGCCCTTCAGTTCTTTGTTTAAGTTACGGTTTAAGTAAGGAATATAGTAAACCTCTCACAGTAATACAATAAGTTAACTTAACTTACATGTATGAACTAATATTATGCAGATTTAGTTACAAAAGCTAAACTAAAAGCAATAACTACAGTCATGTAGTTTTCCAAAATTGTTTACATCTCCAATAATATTCACGCAAAAGCAACAAAATTTTTCAATATATTTAGATTCTATTTTACTTAATTTTTAATCAAAGACTTTGCATTCCAAAGTCTAAGGGAACATTCAAACTGAAAGTTAGGCAATTTGCAGTTTTTGATTGATAAGTCAGACAATGCTTATTAAATATGATTAGTTCAGAATATACATGTAGTGTACCTCTGAGCAGAAAGGAGTCCAAATATTTACACATATAATTTTTAATATTCTGAACAAGAATATTTTATTATATTTTTATTCAGTGTAAGCCTACATATACAGTAATACTTCAAATTCTGCTAAATACTTCTTCTTTCATTAAATATCAAATCTGAAGCAAAAATGCTAAACACATAATTAGTTTCTTGATATTCGGAACATATTGCTAAAATAACAATGATTGGATGCTTAAATATTGTTGTTAGAGAAGCTTTGTAGAAATTGGAAAAAATATCATTGCAGAGGCACGTATACACAATTTTAGGCAAAAGATAGTCTTATGCAGTACTGGTCAGGTGAATATTTAATAAAAGGAGATGGCTAAAAAGAGGTTATCAAAAATGAGTCTGTGGGAAAAAGACATCAGTTAAAAGAATGAATTAGGATACCATTTATCAACAGTCAGGCAAATATAGAGAATACACTAAAAGTGATTGGGTGATCAGTAAGTTTTAATTTCTATCACAGTGATGGTTGATAGTCTTTTGAGTTAGAGGTAAGAAGTGTTCATGTCTTTATGTTTTTCTAGTATTAGCAATGATCATTATAAGGTAGACTAAATAAAAGTTAACTAGTGACATACCGCTTTTAGAGAAGGGTTTCTTTGACACCCTGGCTGCTAACTCAAAGATACTTTGATCTTAGTCTGTAATTATTATTATTGGCTATGAATATGATACGACCCTCTCATTGTGTTCTAACAACTTTAGGCCATTAAACTGTTTGTCAGAGTATTGCAGAAATGACTCATCTGATTGATTAAATCATCAATCTTTTAACTTTTATTGAATACTATAATATTTACAGCAATAAGAGATATGTCCATCAGCCTGCCTAAAGAACACAAAAAGCGTTAAAAGAATGATTGCATTGCATTCAAGCGGATTCCAGATAGTCGGATTCTACACCAATCATGCATCCATTGCATCATCTAGGATTGATTGTGCACACAACTATTACACATGACAATCACTTACAGATCAATAGACTGAGCATAGTAGTAGGTATATTATGCAAGAGGTTTTTGCTCACAAGTTTAACTAAAATGGCTGCATCTTCAAACTTTTCTATTGAGCTGCACCAAGTTATCTGAGTGAAACCTTACCGAAAGATATAAAGGTACAATAATGTGGCTAACTAAGTGCTTTATAAACAGCTAAAATAAGAACCGGGACCATCATTACACAAATAAAGCACAAACTATCACTTATGATGTAGTATCAAGTCATGTAGAAGTCAAGCAGAAAGAAACACACGGTTTTCCTAGCTTTACAAGTTTTGTTTTCAAAAGAAGCACAGGTTCTCTTGCTGCTAGATTCATGTCCGTTTAGTTAAGAAGTGTTTTTTTGCAGTGAAGAAAACAGACTTCATCTTTGAGGGATCACCAACTCATACTCATGCAAGAAGAGTGTTAAAACAGTCAGTCGCTATAAGGTTGTTTGTTGTATTCAATCACTGTATGTGACATGTCAGTCTTTCCTTGCCACGCAAGATTACTTGGCACCGAGTTTCAGCGATTCTTTATTACATATAAATACTATTTTGCGTTGATGTAAAAATACATACTTTCCTTCAACTACTCTAAGCTCTTTTTCCATCACTTTGTAGTAACTGATAAAACCATGATGACCGTAACTTATTACAACATGTTAGTACTTGTACACATGTACTCGCATAACAATGTTAAAATTCAGTTATTTGAAGTTTAACAAATGAAATATGTTTTTGTTAACATATTTGGTAGATTTGGGCAGACTGTGGTAACAAAAACCTTTAGTATGCTCATTGAACTGATTAACTAAGTGTAGTGAGCCTTCCAACCCATAAACTCTTTGCTGGTTTATTGACTCTAACTTAGCTGAAAATATTGTATAGTGTGATGCAAGAAATGAGTGTAAATATAGAACATGATGGGGAAAAACCTTATAGAACTGTGTTTGGCTATAGATTACAGAGTTGGTAAGGCAGATGAGTCTCTCTTGACGTATCTGCCAAATATTGTTTGAAGGGGTATTTCAGGTATCACAATGTACTAGTTCTTCAGCTCCAACATCTACAACAAACACTGATGACTGTTGAACTGAATCATCTATGAAACAAGCTCTACAACTTATCACTTGTATCTCTTATATTTGAAATTATTTTTTGACCAAAAACACATTTAGCACTAAAATATCAATGGCAGAACAAGCATCAACTAAGATTCGTTTCTGTTTAAACATACCAACATGCAGCGGCATGATACAAATTGCTGATAAAACGGCTGTATTTACAACAATATAGTTAATGAAGATGATAGCCAATCTTTCTCAAAAGAAACGATTCAATCTCACTTGGATCTCTCTTGAGAACCTCCCTCGTTTATCACTGATAATTTAAAGCAAATTCTCAGATTCTATTCTAGCATAAGCAGATAATCAACTGTGTCTACTGAGCTAAGTTAACTACAAACCTTACTTAATACTCTCTTTTTCCATTCATTGTGCATCAGCAAGAGTTTCTAAAAGAGCAAAGCAAAATTATACAGCAAAATAAAGTGACCATTTTTACAAGTTGAATAGTAAAACTTTAGTTACAGTATTGTCTTTAGATGTCTCACATCTATTTCACTGTTATGAACAGGGAGATTCAACTTACCATCTGGCCAGTTAAAATCCACTCATAGCTCACTCCACCAAAAGATAACTTCAGCACCTTTGCAATGACATGATGATGATCAAGTAACTTTATATATGAACATGAATAGGTGTAGCTCGGGGCTTATCTTAAGCCTTGCACTGCTTGTTCGCTTTGTAATCAGCTTGACACTCAGCTACTCTCTCTCCATGTCTGAATGGTTAAATGTTTTGTTGTTTGTGTGATATTTTACTGAATATGATAAGCTAATCCATAAAAAACAATCTTGGGATTTTTCTAATTTATTTGTACTTTACTGTAAATTATTGCTTGTTGCTGCTATGTATATGCAAGCATAAAAACTATATGTTTTTCATGCCCTTTGTTGTTCCTATAATAATCAAGGCTTATCAGATGACAGTGTGTTGGACCTTTGGAAATTTAAGGGGCTTTCAAAGAACACAAAAAGTTCTTACTTACAAACACTTTTTTACTTACAATAAAGTTGAACCAATGATCAACAAAATAAGTTTGTATGACGGGCTCGAGATAAAAATCTGTTCGTTTTGAAAGAGAGTAAACCTCTATTACAGTTTTTTTATATTTGTTTTGTGACTTGTTTTCATCAACAAAGTTAGTTAAACAAAAGAAAAAAAACTGGAAGAGCAATGAAGCCCATAATACGCAATAGCATAACTAGTCGTGGCATTGGGCTTGTCTTCTTCGCGTAATCAGTGTCAATTTTTATGGGAAACTAGGCTTTATTGACCTGTTAAAAGATGCAACAAAAGTTCTCTCTTAAAACAGGCTACCTTCTCTATGCTTTTAATAATTTGGGAATTGGTTCCAAAAATTGCCTGTTGGTAATCCACCTTGTGATGGCCTGCATGGCAAGAAGGTTGTGGAAAATTTATACAAAAATTTCAGAATCCGGTTTAATATATTGTGCGAGAGATGTAATTACAATAAAATTCTTGATGAGCTAAAAGTTTAATGCGATATGACTAGAGTGAACTGATAGCTAGTATGGACTGATAGGTAGTATAGTGATCAACCATTTTCTGGAAGAACTTTGTAGCCAAAACACACACATATATATATATTTATATTTATATATATATATATATGTATATATATATATTTATATATATATATGTATATATATATATATGTATATATATACATATGTATATGTATATATATACATATATATATACATATATATACATATATATTTATACATATATATACATATATATAAACTAGTCTGATATTCCTATTTCAGTACTGAACAATTTAACTGTGTTCATAAAAATAAACATTGAGCGTGAGCAGATTAGTGTTTATTTTAACACTTTGATTGCTGCCATCTTTGAAGTTGTTTGTGTAGCATGGCTGTTGTCACCATTTTTATAAAGCGATGGCAATAACGAAATACAGTTACACAATAACCTTAAGTTATACATAAATAAAAGTCTAGCCACTCAAGTAACATTATAATTACATATACAGCTACGATTATACAACTACATGTATTACAAATTAAATCAGCTGATAAATCAAGAAAATTTATGAAGCTCTAATATTAACATCACGATTTATTAGTTTTTAAATACAAATTCTTAGAAATTACTTTATGCTTACGATGACTATACTGGCTATACTTACAATTAGTGACCGTATTACTTAAATGGGTCACTTATCTGACTTAAATTGATCTAATTCATACATCCCTAATTTACACTGTCCTCTCATCTAATTATTCAACAAATAGCTTACTTGCTGCTATATACTATATACTGTATACTATATACTTACTTGCTGTTACTTGAAGTTTAACGATGACAAAAATGACTAGTTTTTTATAAAATATTTTTCAAAACAGCTTTGTGGAAATTTTATTTAATACAATGTAGCATTCCAAGTGTTTTCCATTAAAAAGTACCGATAGCATTATATTTACCAATAAAGCTTTGGTATAAGTTAAATCTGGTGCAAGTATACGGAGTCATTACCAAAGGCAGAACATAAGTTAGCATAAATATGCTTGCATGAGCATAAAGCAGATAAAAGTTGGGAGAGAGAAATGTGAATGGGTTTCATGGCTATGAGTAAAAACTTACCTTAACACATATATTGTCAACTTGTCTATATCGTTTGACATGTGTTTGTCAGAGTTATTTTTCTTATTACAAACAATGGTGAATTTTTTAGGTATTTGTTTCACCTCAAGGCAGTACATCTGCTAATATATTCCTTCCCTAACAAATTTAAGGTCGACCTCGAAATTGTTGAGCTGTGCTAAATTTTGTTTAAAGTTTCAACTCTGGACAATTTATGGATTATTTTCATAAATTTATGGTTCTAAAGATTTAACAAAAATAACTAGGGATATGCACTTTCAATACTAAGATTATGTAAAAGTAAACATACGTCAGCAGACACTTCATCAAATAGAATTGCTTCCATTCTGTGCCAGAGTTGTTTAAAATATTTTTACAACTTACATTTCTATCTTTTACATTTTTATTTTTCTAGATTATTCTATTGATTCTAGGCCAACTGTAGCGACTTTCTAGCCTATGCAGCAACTATTAAATAAAAAATGAAGGTTGAAAATAAAAAAGTTTTTACCAAATAGAATGATTGCCGCTATAAGTAAAGGTGACACTTGTACAACAGAAGCTTATACCATTAAGAAACATTGATAGTAGCTGAATATTTAAGCTTACTACTAAGTCTTCAGATAAGCTCCTAGCTTTCCTCACTTGTGTCTATATATACTGGTTGGGTTATCATGACATCACCAAGAAAGTGCTCAGTTTCTTTGAGCAGATAGAGTGGTAGGAGGATTTTAGCTGGTGAGATGGTAAGTTGAACGTCTTTGCTTTTGATGGTCAAATTACGGTGAGTCGGTGTAAGGGAGTCTTGTAAGTAAATCTGCTTGTTTAAGTTTGCAAGTGTGAATGTTGATCTAAGCTAGTGAATTTTGACTTTATTCTTTAGAAACTGTTGCTGATGTGTTGTTAAAGGCGAGAAAGAGACTGAGGTAAGGTGAGTAAGTTGGCTTTTTCAAGTTAGCCACAGCTTACGGTCTGTGTTTTTTTTTATAATCCAAAACCTTTTTTAATGGTGTTGAAGTCTATTATTTCGGCTCAAAGTGTCAATACTTTATCACCAGAATATTTGAAATTTCAGCAGAATATCGACTTGACAAAAATTTAAAAGCTCGTATGAGAACTTAATTCAAGATTGTTGACTATGACTAGATTAATTAGATAGTCTACAGATTGTAAAAGGCTTTCTAAATAAAATTGGTCTTTCATCTCTTCAATTAAAAATGAACTCACTCGAATTGGAATAATTCTAAAAGCTATCAATACTCTTCACATGAATTACTTGTATTTTAGTCCAAGATTTTCTCACAAATTGATCACGAGGCTAGTTTCTTGCACGGGCTCATTAACTTGACCTTGAACTACCAACTTGACCAACTAAGCAGTGACTGATAAGCAGGGGTCCTTGGATAAAAGTCTGCACTGCTCGAATATGCTTTTATTTGTCATGGGTCAGCGCTAAGAACCATTTGAAGAAAAATTTGATAGTGGTGTCGATTATTTTTGAAAGCTTTCCTGTGCCTTTTAGGGACATGTTATAAGTGTTGATTATGTAAAAATCAACGATGTTTACACCAAACAACTTATCTGATTAGTTAGTTTGTTTGGTTAGTTACAAAAGGATGCTGACTAGCTATAAACAACATGTTTTTTGTATTTCATTATGAATTCACTTCGACAAAACCTACAATACTTTATTAACTAGTCTGTATTTTCAGACGATATGCACACTTTATTGATGCAAGTTTCAAGTAGAAATAGCTGGTTCTCAACTTACGTACGCATGTAAAATAAAGTCGTATTTCTTGTGGTTTTTCTGTTGGTATTTGAGAATTAAATGTTTTTTGCTGCACTAACTTATCAAACATGAGGTGAACGTGAGACTGTAAAGTTGAATTAACATGCAGTTTATTTCAATAATTGGCAGTTTTTCTTGATTGTAGGAGCTAAAGACAAGGTGTAATGTGCTGCTGGAAAGATCCCATCTAATAATCCCCGGCAGAAACCCCAACCTGCCTTAACTTTTCTGCAACTCTATAAATTATTTTACTCAGTGCCATATTTACACTGTGTTTCTTGCATTACATTATACAGTATTTTCAGCTATGGATCCAATAAAGCAACAATGAGTTTTAAAATTTTAACTCTTTTTCATTTTGAACAGTTCAGTTATATTGAGTTGATCAGTTTAATTAGTCTCTAACAGTGCCATGGTTGAACAAAATCTAGTTATTGAGTGTAATACTAGAATAATACACCGTACACATGTCTTCCAATAGAGCAATGATTAAGATTCAGATTTAGACCTTTATTTAAAAATGCTCTTCAAACCAAGTTACAGTTTCTAACATTGTTATCATATGCCAGCTCACTAATGGACTAAATATTTGATGTCAACTCCCAAGACAGTAGGAAAAACTAGCTAGGAAAAGTAAGCTTTTCTGCTAGAGGTTTATTTGAGAGGTTTGATTAAACAAAACAGTGTCTCAGGTAAGCACAATGATTTGAAAGCTACAAATGCACACAATAATGAGTTTTTGAAAATTCAAGTAGAACTGGTTTGGTATGTAATTCAGTCTAACATTCAGTGGCGTTTGTTGTTGGTTGGCGTGTGAGCTGAAAAACTACATGTATATAACAGTATAGGATTCTGTTATCAGAGTTTGGCTAAATTTACCAAATCTGTTTGAAAATGTATTCTCTTACCATGCAACTATAAATTATAAAAGTTTGACATTGTTTTGAGTCTATGCACTAGTATTAATGTGTCAGATATGACAAAAATGCAAGAGAGAAGTGGTTAAGCTGAGCAAAAAGTAAATATTTTTGTCATCAATCTAGCTCAGACCATTAGTGACAAAGATAGTATACTATATGTTTAAATGTTGTTAGTTATATAGCTAAAAGTAACTGAAACTTGGCACTTACACGCTGGTGTTACAATGAAGCTGACAGTTTATTTACAGTGATCATATACAGCCAATAAATTTACTATAGCAACTGTTATTGGTAGATTTTTAATAAACTCATTGTATGTGTGCAAGTTGATTATACGTCCAGGATTATGTAAGTTTCACTTACTACAAGAATACCCTTGTCCACTATACCGCTGAAGTGACAGATCAGATGGCTAGCATGAGTTACAATACAGTTAAACCAACAGATCAATCGGCTAAAACATGAATCAAGTAAGTCTTAATTGTTACCATGGTGATTATAATACACAAGAAAAACTCTCGCCTTCCTTTAGAAATCATCTATGCTTCAACATGCGTTATATCTGCTCTAAATTGTTAGTTTACAAACCAGCAGACAGCTTCATAGCAAGTATGTACATCAATTAAAATTGCTACCTTTAGAAAATGGCATTTAATTATGGGTGTTGTTACTTCTTTAATAGTCATGTAACAAATGTTTGATGAAAGCTAAGGAGAGGTTCATAGGCTGGTATCAAAATATCGCAAGCTCAAAACAACAACTATCACTTGGGATTCAAGGCTGCAGAGACATATAGAGGTATGCAGTTTTATCACCGTTGCAAAAGCTTTGTTTTATATAAGAAATTAAGGTTCAACAAGTCTGGACCCACATATTTCTAGTTGATATTGCCAGTTCTTTGTGTCTGTGGTTAGGTAAGCATGCATCATGCTGGACCTTTGGGATGTCATCATTCATGATCTTGCTAATTCACAATCTTTAAAATAGATCACCAACATTTACGAGCAAGTTGCCTCTTTCTATACAAACATGTAGTTGCTAACCATAGTGTTTCAGCAAATGTTTGTTGTCTATAACACTACTATATTTTCTTGAAAATACATATTTGTTCCTCTGTTTAAGAACTTTTGATTATTTTTTTTACAACAGCAGAATAACTTAGCACATTAAAATACGTTGAAACTATGTACTGCTTGGCGTAACAATGTTACACTGCAGTGATTTAAGGTGGAATGTTTAAAGAACTCTTTTGTAACCAAATTTGGTAGATTCAGTCAGTCTTCGATACCAGAATCCTACATTACATAATTGTGGACATAATTAATTAATGAACCTGTAAACTCTTTGCTGGTTTATTGACTCTAACTCAGCTAAAAATACTGTATAGTGTGATGTAAGAAATGAGTGTAAATATAGAACATGGCGAGGGAAAACCTATAGAACTGTGTTTGACGATTGGTTATAGAGTTAGTAAGGCAGACGAGTCTTATTTGACGTATCTGCCGAAGATCATTAGATGGGTATTTCAGGCATCACAATATACTAGTTCTTCAGCTCACGCATCTACAACAAACACTAGTAACTGTTAGACTGATTAACATATCAAAATAGCTATATAACTTACCACACTCATCTCCTAGCTTTAAAAAGATACATTTAATGCTCAATGATGCCAATAGTAGAAAAATGAGTTAACTTATTTTTTCTGTAGAAAAAGCGAAAATGCAAATTCTGAAAGAATAGTTAAATCTGCAACCGCACATCTAATGCAAACCACCACCTAGCTGTTGCAAGCATCCAATTGAAACTATGGGTTCACACTAAGGAAGTATTGGTAATTTTTAATCACATGCCTAGAGTTTGCTGACACAAATAGAATAAACTGTAGCTGATGATCTAAGGAACCACTTACCTCCATACCCTCTTCTCCTTTACTTACTGTACACCAGAAAGAGTTTCTCTAAAGAATTGAAAATATTTTGCCAATTAACTCATATGTATCTTTAAAACATACAAAACATTCAGTCACAAAATATTTTTTGTGTCTATCATTTATACTGTTGAAAACAGAAATATTGCACTCACCATCTACCCTATTGAATTCCATCTGTAACTCATTCTGCTCTAAGGAATTTGAGCACATTCTCAATTTTCTGAAGGTGACCTTATCAGTATATATATGAACAGAAGTGGATAAAGCTAGGCGCTTATCTAAAGCTTTACACTGCTTGTATTGTTGGTAGTCAGCTTAAAGTTACTCTATGTTCATGAGGTAAAAGCTTTTTGTCAACTTTTGTACGGGACATGTTGCTGATTATGATGAGTCAATCTCTAAGAACAAACATTATTCTTGTCAAGTATGGTTATATTGGTAATCAACAGAAGTTTTTTAATAATACAAGTTTAAAGAGAAAACAGTCAGACATTTTTAATTCCTAATTTAATTGTCAACTTGTTGTACAGTTTTCTGTGTTTTGCATGATAAGATTTTATGACTGTCTGTAACTTCCTCAGTCATTTTCTGATGATATTATTTTAAAGAGCGACAAAGCCATTGCTAATTATTTCTGGCACAACGTCATCACAAAGTGAGAGGAGAAGCAACTATATGCTGCATTTATAAAAGTTGTGAGAAGGAACAGGATGTGACCTTGTATGTCAAGCCAGTAAGAGTTTCATAAAATGATCTGGATTATTACTTAAAAAGGGTGTGTTGTGTTACAGTAAATAGAAATGTTACAGCATAAGTTATAGAGTTCTAGCACTCTGCTTGTTTTGCATGATCTGTCTATTAATAGTACTGTATTACTGTCCTGAACATCGTCAATCACTTACTGATGATATGGTTTTAAAGAGAGACAAATCCACTGCCAATTACCCTACAGGATGAATTTATTCGTGGAGTTAAGTTTCGCGCAAGTTTTGCCTTTTTCATGCATATTCGCAGATTAATTTATTTGTGGGTGAACACTGTCACTCTCTATTAAGAGTTAACTTTATTGCGGATAGCGATAGAGTTAACCCTACGCATGCGCACACCGCGTGTATCGGTTTCTATTTAGCTTACAATTACGAGTCAATCGTGCTAAGCTATAAATTTCTTACTGTGTTCAGAGGTTTTCACGAATATTTATTGAATTGGAGGCCTTTGATTCACCAACAACTTGTGATAAGCAATGAGCTTTTACCAAAACCCTTAATTAAATTAATAATTGAATTTTACTTAGGTCCTTTGGTAAAACGCAATATTTATTTTTTCCATCTCTTCCGCTTCGTTATTTGTTTCAGTGTGACAGATTTTTCATCATACACCGAGGTACAATGACTGCAAGGGTGGTAAATGTCATTCTCAGAAGATCACCAACCATTCATAAGGAAAATCTTAAAATTGAGATAGAATAGATAGATAGATAGCTGCTAACAAGGAGAATATATCTGTTTTAAAAAAAGGAACAAAAACGCCTTTACGAGCAAAAATGTTCGGCCAACCGGCAGAACTCTGCAATAGTAAGCCACGATGAAATTTCTGATGATAACTCCCTTACCAGCCATGTAGTAGCAACATTATTGTCTTTTACATCTACCCAAGACAGTGTCAGCGATATAGAGCTGCTATTATCAAAATAACTAGTCAGAGAGCACCATTACACGCTAGTATTTACTTATCAAGAGCATCAGTTTAATTTTATTGCCAGACAACCACCATATGGACTAAACTGTTTTTATTTACTCCATTCATCCTTGTAAAATTTTATTTGTATTTGAAATATTTTATTTGTACACTCAAATTTTTAAAAAAATTATAATATATTTATGCATGAAATAGAATATATAATATAAACATGTTTGCTGCAGCGATATCAAGAAGTTGTGGTTGATGAAGGGGTCTAGGTCGACTACTTGCTTCTCTACCAATATTCCTGCCTTGGTGAACATTACTACTTGTCTTGAATTTTTGCAATCAGAATATCGGTAGCTTCTGGTTCATTTTCAATTTGCAGTGAACACAAAAGAAAATATATTAACATGTGTAAAGGAAGTACAAAAACAATAGCTGAAGTATTTAATGAAACAAAAGAATTAACTAACGCAGTCAATGATGAAAAAAAAGTGTCTGCACTGCAAATCAAATACCTACCATAATGTCCAGATCAGAATCATTATCAACCTCAATTTTGGTTTTAGAGGTTGACAGAGTTGATTTCAATGTAAAAAGACTGTAGGAGAGATTTTTGCAATAACGACGCTATGTCTAATAACTTGTGAAAACCTTGAATAATTTTGTAAAGAAGTTTGATGCATTGACAATGGGGTTAACTCGAAGCCCCAGCGATGATTTTTAAAAAGTTTTAGAACTCCGCTATGTTTAGTACTTCTGTCTAGCAGCTAGTTTTTTAAAGTTGAGGCAGTATTTATTCTCCCTTGTGATGACAAATAGAACTAATTATTTGCGGAAATTAATAATTCGCGAAATCGACTGTTCACAAAATCGCGAATTTTTATATCTATCGGATATTTTCATCTTGCAGGGTACTTCTGTCACAAAGTCATCACAAAGTGAGAAGAGAAGCAACGATATGCTGCACTTCTCAAAGTTATGAGAAAAACCAGGGTATGACCTTGTATGTCAAGCCGGTAAGAGTTTCATAAAATGATCTGGATTATAGCTTAAAATGGGTGTTTTGTTACAGTAAATAGAAATTTTACAGTATAATTTATAGAGTTATAGCACCCAGCCTGTTTTGCATGATCTATCTATTTATAGTACCATATGACTGTCCTGAACCTCCTCAATCATTTACTGATTATATGATTCTAAAGAAAGACAACTTCACTGCCAATTACTCCTGTAAGTTACTTGAAAATACCTGAAAAAATTAGGTAGATTTCAATTCTCTGCTCTACTAGGATCACCGAGGATACTGAGAAAAGTGTTGGATATCCCAGGTTAGGGGCCCTAATCCGATACCAACATGTCAGAAGCTGAAGAGCTGAGGATATCAACAAAGACAAAAATAATAATAATAGTGTTAATAATAATTATAGTAATAATAGTAGTAATAATAATAATAATAATAATGATAATAATAATTATTACTTCTAAGCACAATAGTAATAATTATTATTCTAAGAACAGCTCACATATTAAGGAAGGTCCTCTCTTAGTGGCAATGAGGATGATGTTGGATTCTTAGGCCTTTTGTTAAGACCCGGACTCAACACGGACTAAAACCAGTCACCTACCACCACACGAATGTGAATGATGAGTGATGAGCCACCTTATGGTAAGGCTAAATATTACCAAAAAGATTGGGAGTAAAAACACAAAAACCATCACTCATGATATAATGATAACTGTGGAGACTTTTACGTCCGGCTTATAATTACTTGGGGTTGCTTGAAGAAGGAATAAGTTTCACTGCGAGTCTTTGTTTTATTTAGACTACCTTGAAGTCTTTGTCTCCTTTTAACAACCTTTGTTTAATAACATTGTTTTGTAGTAAACACTGTTTCCATTACTAAGGCTTGTAAATTAACTGTTTCCAGTACTAAGGCTTCCAATTAACTGGCTCTGAAGTCGGCTGACTTATTTGAATTTTAAGATATAAGGCAACAGGTCAACGCAACGAGCCAACGCAACGAGCCAACGCAACGAGCCAACGCAACAAGCCAACGCAACGGGCTAGCGCAATGGGCCAACGCCACGGGCCAACAGTAAAAACATATAGAATTCACCACCAACATTCATAGATGTGTTTGAAAAGGTTTCTACAATAACAATACTGGGTTATTTGGAATTAAAGTATAAAGAAAACTTGGTCCTTTCCTTATTTTTAACAGGTTTTTTGTCAGATGAGTCTCTGTTCCTTTGAGGTTGAATAGGGTTAAATATTTTGGCGTAAGATCATAGATGCCATTTTGCAGTAAACAAAACATCTATCAGGGTTTTAAGGCTCTTCACCCATGCGCACATACAAGAAGCTTAATCAAAAATAAACCTTTAACAGCGGTTATAGTGTGATTTTTTGATGTACAGGATCACTATTTGTGACATGTCAGTTTTTTCTGACATATATAGTTGCAAGGCACCGAGTTTCAGTAAATATTTATTGCGGATAAACTACTATGATAGTGCAGGTAAATATGAGCTTTATCTTAGCTGATAATCAAACATATAATATCAGGACATCAAAGAATATTGATGTAATAAGATTCTCATAAATAAATCTTTCAGCTTTAGGCTATATTTTGAATGTCCAGGTCTACATGTATATTTCCCGTGCCTAAAGTTTTAGAAATAGCATTATGTTTATTACAAATTCGACATTTTAGAAGTTTTAAATATGATAAAAAGTTTATTTAATTATTTTAATGTATCTAACAAGACGTTAAAAACTCTTATATATAGGCCTACACTGAACGCTCAAAAGAAAAATATGTTTGAGATGATGTAACTAGATGTTATCATTGCGATAAAAGTTATTATATTATTATATTTATATACGGTTATCTACAGCAAATGCAAAAAAAGAGTTTTTAAAGTTTCATAAAAATCCAAAGCAACTGAGAATTATAATTGAAAGTAAACTTCAAAAGATGTTTTTATGTTAAAAACTATGATAGTACGTTCAGAGTTATATGATCATTAGTTAAAAGCAACCCTTTTGCTTGTTTTACAGTTTTTTCTAGGCAATGTTTTGCTTGTTAGTGAAATACTTGGGCTTACGGACTATGTTGCGTTCATACAGTCACTAATTCCATATTATATTTCCCAAACCCAAAAGCTACAACTATTGTTAGAGACATAACAATTAGCAGATAAATTAAGCTTACTGCAAACAATACACACAGTATAAAGCTTTAGATAAGCTCCTTGCTTTACTCACACTTTTTGTCAAAAGAGTCTCTGTTCCTTTTAGATTGAATAGGACTAAAAATTTCTGAGTTAAAAGGCTATTTTAGATCAAAAGGCCTCTTTGCAGTTAGCGAAACAAGTATCAGGGTATTAAGGCTCTTCACCCATGCGCACATACAAAAAGTTGATTTAAAAATAAACATTTAACACTGGCTATAGTGTGATTCTTTGATGTATATGATCACTAGTTGTGAAATGTCAGCTTTTTTTCTGACATATATAGTTGCAAGGCATCGAGTTTCAGTAAATGTTTATTGCGGATAAATTCTACCGTGATAGTGTAAGTAAATATGAGCTTTATCTCAGCTGATAATCAAACATGTAATATTAGGTCATCAAAGAATGTTGATGTAATAAGATTCTCATGAATAGATCTCTCAGCTTTAGGCTATATTTTGAATGTCCATGTCTACAGGTATATTTCACATGCCTAAAGTTTTAGAAATAGAATTATGTTCAACATATCATTACAAAATGGACATTTTAAAAGTTTTAAATCTGATAAAACGTCTATTTATGTTTAATTAGTTTAATTTATCTAAGAAGATCTTAATACTATTATGCCTACACTGAACGCTTTGAAGAAAAATATGTTTGAGATAATATAACTTGACCTTGTCATTGCAATAAAAGTTATTATATTATTATATTTATATATGATAGTATATAAATATTCTAAAAGTATTCTAAAGTTTCATAAAAATCCAATGCAACTGAGAAATATTATTGAAAGTAAACTTCAAAAGGTGATTTTATGTTAAAAACTATGATAGTACATTCAGAGTTATATGATGATTAGTTAATGGGAACCCTTTCGCTTGTTTTACAGTTCTCTCTAATCAATTTTCTGCTTGTTAGTTAAATACTTGAGCTTAGATACTATATTGCGTTCACACAGTCACTAATTCCAAATTAAATTTCACAGAACTACAAAAGCTACAACTATTGTTAGAGGCATAACAATTGGCTGATAAGTTAAGCTGGCTACAAACAGTACACAGTATAAAGCTTTAGATAAGCTACTTGCTTTACTTACACTTCTGTTTGTGTAATATATATATTCTTATATATATAAATATAAGAATATATATATAAGAAGATATATATAAGATATATATATAAGAATATAATATATATAATATTCTTCATTAGATGGCTAATTATAATATTTCATGGAAGCTAACATTGCAAATTAATTTATCAAGCGTATTATAAAATAATATGAACTTAATCCAAATGAAAATTTATACCTTGTTCTACTAGGGAACAATTGGTGATTTCACTTTAGCTTTAATTTGTATCACCAAAACCTAAAATGGCTAATTTAATTCTAAACTAGTGTCCCAAGTTGTTCTAGATTCACGTTGTTATTCACGTCTGTTATTTACGTTGTTGTGTCTCAAGTTGGTCTGGATTCATGTTGTTATGGTTAGTTTTTAAACTTTATTTGAAATAATAGCTAATTTAGCGCTGACGATATTATCAGTATTTGAGAACTAAATGTACCCTTTTTCAGTGTTGTTTTTAAATATGAGATGATGTTGAGGTTGTAAAGTATAACTGACCTCAACACTTGATAGTTATTTGTGTTTGTAGAAGCTGAAGATATGGTGTAATGTGATGCTTAAAAGACCCATCTAATTATCCCTGACAGAAAGGTCAAGAACAACTAATCCGTCTTACTACTTCTATGGCAACTTTTTGATTATTTTTTGATATATTTTCTGCTTCTGGTTCTATATTTACACTCATTTCTTTTATCACATTATACAGTATCGTCAGCTAAGTTAGAGTCAATAAAACAGCAAGAGTTTAACAATCGCTCGAGTCAATCACTTTAATTATTTTAGAGTAGTCTGTAGCAATGTTGTTTTTGATCAATGTCAAGTTAGCCATGTGAAATAACAAAGGGTAAATTTGCTTACCTTTCTGGTTGTTTACAAGCCAACCTTTGTGGGTGTTTGTGGAAGTTTACATATGATCTTTAAAAACATTTTGTAACAGCTGCAGCTGGTAGCACAACTCGTACTGGTCGAGTAAAGTCTGACGCTTACTTATGTAGAACTGCATGTGATTAAACTCTATTTTATTATGCATAAAAATTACATAAGGTAACTAAGCAATAACCTGTAATAAAAAACATGTCCAAATCATTGAGATGACTAACTAACCTTAATAATTAGTTTATGGGAGGAATGGATTCCCTGTTAGGACTCGAAAACAACTTTAAAACGAGATATAACTATCACAAAGTTAAATTTAATGACTTATCTAAACGCTACTCTAGCAAACTAAGCAGTTACATATGGGAACTAGAAGAAAACAGCGCCAACAATTCCATCACCTGGCAAATAATTATCATATGCCAAGCCTTGCTCGGAAAACAACAAGAAATGCAAGTTATGTAATTTAGAAAACTATTTCATCATTTACGAACCCAGAAAGGTAACTCTGAACAAACCAAATGAACTCATATTAACTTGTAGACATTTTAAGCAACATAGTTTATGAAATAGCATTAAATAAATTAATCGCGCACATGAAATCCAGCACATGGCCTCATCCTCACTTCCTCCGGATATTCGTTGTCTAGTTTTTGTTTCTTTTGTATATATTCATATGTTATTGATCAAATAAAGCAAACAAACAAGCAAATAATGGACTTAATTCATCTAGCTTTTAATAGATTTTAATAAGTAAGCTTTGGTTTCAGTTTACCAGGTTATGCAGTATTTCATGTTTAGTCCTCACTAACTGATAAGTAACACTTGATAAGTATTTTTGTAGAACTTAATTATTTGGCTATTATCATTCACTACCTTATTTGGAACTCTTTGTCAAGGAAACCGACACATCTAGCAACCCTATCACTCTGTTTATTTAGAATGAGTATTTTTCTAAAAGTTATTGAAGTTATTTTTTTCTAAAAGTTCTGTTGAGTTATTTTTCTAAAAGTCTTAGATAATTTCTTTCTTTTTTTACTGTTTAATGCTCTATCTCAGAGTAGCGATTAACGCATTTACATAAATATATCGGAAAATAGCTGCCTGCTGAATAGTTGTAGCTGCAATACGTTTTACTGTCCCAAAAACCAAACAGGAAAATCTCTTCAAGGAAGTAAGGTTTTTTTTACTTTCTGTCAATTGACCATGACTTAATGTCAAGCAAAGATTATGCAGCTGTAACTATTTGCCTTTAGATGGTAGTTCGTAACTTTACATAATTTCACAAGTGGTATAAAGTTAAACAGCAGTACTACCTACAATATACAACTAATAAAGATTTGTGTAGCTAAAGAATTAGAATAGATAGTAGTATAACTAGCTGATTATAATTAAAGTGTAATTGATATGATAGTCAACTTTAAAGCTTGTAACTTTCATAGATGCATAAATAATCTAAACTACTGATGGAATACACAGAAGTTCTAGACAAATCATGGTCTGCAACAAATAAATTTAACCGTCGCTACATTGGTTGATGTTTTTATGATGTTATAATGATCACTGTTTTAATAACATTTGTACTGCATTCAGCTAAACAACTTACTTGAGGTTATGTTAAATTATACTTCAGCTATTGTATTCACTAAAACAACTATTTTAGTAATATGGCGTCTCTTTTTCTGGCTGCAAAAAATATAAATTTGTCGAAAACTATACAAGTCTACCAAAACTGTATTGCGTGACAATATTAATTGGGTATATTCTGTTCTCAAACACAAATGAGTTATTTTATGTGATTAGCATTAAACTTTATATTTCAGAAACTCTATTGCTGATGTGCAGTGATTGAATATGAAGAGTATTGAAGCAAGGTGAGTTTTTAACATTAGTTCTTAATTACTTACTTAATTACCCGTGACTTATAGTCTGCTGTTCAATTGGAAGTTTTCATAACATGGACAAAAAGATCAATGAATAATGAAAATTTCATTGTTTCCTCCTTACGGGAGTCTAGCGTAAAACTTAGTTTAATGCCTCTTGTTTGTAAAAACATCTCCAATGAGAGTTTTGTATTTTGACCAGCTTGTATGTTACATCTTGTAGACCAGAGATACATAGTTCATAACTCACAACATTTTATTTGGTTTTTAAACCATTTAAATTTTTCATGTTAAATAGCAGTCAGTTGGCTAGAATGTTTGTAAAATGCATTGGTAATTTTGATATGTGAAGCTAGAAAAGTAAAAAGGTTGGCTCTAATAAGTTTGTGTTCCACACTATGATGGCCTTACTATAAGGTTAGCATAAGCATTTTAATATATCTAATCTCCTGATGTGACAGCCTCAGTTTCCAAGAAAACTGACTTTGTGTGCGCGAGGCATCGGTTTATTATACGCTATGATAGTTAGTGATTTATGGTTGAGTGACCATGCTTTAAAGATTGTTTTATTAGGGGCCAGTTAGTTTGCTTTTCTCTTGGGGCCTATTTATAATATTTAATATTTGATATTTAATTTATCAAACATTTATAAGATAATATAAACTAATTCCTATTGAAAATCTATACCTTGTTCTACTGGAGAACAATTTGTATTTTCACTTTAGCTTTAATTTGTATCCCCAAAAGCCATGGCTAATTTTATTCTAAACTAGTATTCATTAACAAGCATTCATGATATTAATAGTCGCCATTGTGAAATGACCCAAATTCGGTTTTACATTTAGATTTTGAGTATGAAAACTAAACTGCACAGCTTTGCAACTGTCCCATCTTATTGACCAGGTCAAAAAATGTGACAACGACAAAAGAATTTGCCATTTTAAATTATAGGTGGAAAAATATTAATCAAAAAGTAGGGAGAAAAGGCTGTTGTTTGGGTGATTTCAGGTAAATTAAATTTAAATTTAAGCATATACTAAGACCTCTACCAATCTGAAAATTTGTAAAAATAAGGAAGTTGAAATGTTTTATTTTCCATGGATCTTAGCATATTGCTGAAATTGAAGAGGGAAAGAAAGAATTACGTGTTTGCTGGTTAGAGGTTGTGTTGTTTTGTACTACTAACCGGAAATCAGGTACTATCCAGCGATTGACGCACATAGGTGATAAAAGTCTAGACCCAAAAACCTAACAAGACAACGCGACCACCCTGCGGAAATTGCATTAGACCAGAAACCCAGGCTAGCACAATCCCAACAGACTTTGATCATTAAACCACGCCCATATGATAGCTGTCGTCTATCCTTTTAGGGATTTATATCATTGATCAAACCACTATGACACAAATAGCTGTATCTAGCTAAACAAACCAATACTGGAACCAGCCTACGGACCCCCTCAAAACCTCCTGTGAACCCCTAGGGGGTCTTTGACCACCAGTTGGGAACCATTGCTTTAGACGAACAGAATTATTATTAGTTACTACAATTATTACTGTAAGAAGCAGTTTGGGCGTGATACGCCTCAGGGGTGCGGCTTTCATTTCCGCTTTGGGTGATAAGGAAAATGGAATGGGTATCGATGTTGTATTTAATTGGTTAAATTAGTGACCCCATTTTGTATAACTATAGTTTGAGTTGGTTCGTTTTTAAGTTTCTGCATAAATATATTTCAAGTCGTAAAAAGGCTAGAAGCAATACCAACTCTGTTTCTTTTGGAGTTGAAACAACGATGATAAACCAACTTGGCGTAAACCCTCTTTAGTCAGAATGTCAAAAACTGTTGATGTAATAAGAGTTCCATGAATAGATTGCTTTAGCTTTAGGCTATATTCTGAGTGTCAAGCTCTACATATGCATGTATGTTTAACAGGTCAAAAGTCTTGGAGATGGCTTTTTGTTCAACATGTCTTTACAAAGTTGACAATTTAGATACTTTATATCTGATAGCACACATATTTAATTAATTGCATGTATTTAAAATTTTTAAAAACTCTTATATATATGTCGAAAATATAAAATTATATCACTAAAATATAATACAAATAGTCCCTTGTTTTTTAAATATTGTATGTGAAATTTGTTGGACTTGTGTCTGCTCAGTTGTATATTTTAAACTATTCATATTTAATAAACGTTGTCTGAATGGCTTTTTAACTAAAACCTGCAAGATACTAATTTGTTTGAAAAATCTTTTTCTTTAGACATCGCAATATATATGCTTTTGGTTGACAATAACTAAAAGGGAATTTTGAAAAAAAATCATGAGTTTTGCTGAGATAGTTTTAATATTTGCCGAGATGTAGACAACTTTTCAAAGCTACATAAAGTAGTAGTAATCGTTCTTGCTTTAGTTTTCGCAACAAAATCTGCACAGTTTGGCTCATACATCACGTTAGCTAAAGCATGCATTACTGTGAGTAAGGTTTGGTATATGCATTATTTATATAAAACATTAAACAAAAAAGTGAGCTTATGTCAGCGTTTTAGGCTAAACCTCTTTGATTTCTCATTTTGAGTTCACATTTGCTGACTTGAAGTCTTGACCAGCTTATTAGGTAAATAACTCCAAATCTTATTTGCTGGTGGAAAGTTATTGGTCTTGCAACAAGAGTAGTATAGCATTTATCATGATAGCCTTTATGTATGCAATCATTATTAGTCACAACGTGTGTAAAACCAAATGAAGCAGGTGTGATACTTTATTAAATTTTTAAATCTCAACGCCGGCTTCTTTGATTATTTTTAAACTACAGATATGTAAGTATACTGGTAAAATTTAAACTCAAATGAGTAAAAAAGAGTTTGTAGAGCTTTTAATAAAATATGATAAAGTTTTAATGTCTACTTATCTTTGTTTCCAGCTACTGGCAGTTTTATGGCATTCACATTGCATGATCTGTTTGTTTGTCAATGTTTTCAAACTATTTTATGACACTTTGAATTTAAAAAGCTAGACAAAAAATATTAACTGTGTACAATAAATTATATAACTCAGTTTGCTGCAACTACATTGAATGATAGATAATTAGAATGATGAATTATAACAACCAGCTGTTTACTGTCTCCAAATTTTATTACTTGAGTTCTTTAGGTTGAGATTACACGAAGTTCTTGTGACCATATGTGAGGTTGTATTTACGTATTAACTTATCATAGTAATTTAAATGTCTCATGAGCAGTAGAAGTTTATTACCATATATTAACAAAGAGCCTATAGCCTCTAGAAAGTAGTTTCTATTGATTCAATCTGCAAATAGTACAAGCAATGTAAAGCTTTAGATAAGCTTCTAGCTTTATTCACTTCTGTATATATATAATGATAAGCTAATAGTCACACTGTTGAGAAGGTGCTCAAGTTCTTGGAGCTGAGTGAATTATAGATGGACTCCAACTGGGTAGATGGTAAGTTTGCTCTGTAATTTAGACAAGTGGTCTACTATGAGTCACTTAAATCTTACACTCCACTACATCCGATTTTTTTATTCTTGAAACAACACATCAGTTATTTAACATGTGTTAGCATGTTTTATTTTAGAAACTTTATTGCTGACATAGAATGACTCTGCAGAAGAGACTATTAAGATAAGGTGAGCTGATTAGCTATGTTCCGCTGCTTACTTTTGACAGCTTCTAAGAATGTTATTATTGTTAGTATCATGTGGTCGTGTTCTCAAGCTGTTTAATATTTACAGAGATGAAACTTCTGAGAATACTTTATGCTAATATATATACCATACTGTTTATACAAGAAATATATGCTGTAAATTTTACAATCTTCTGAATCAATTGTTGTTGATCGTAGTTTATAAATTCACACAGTATAAATATGTAACATACTATATAATACATGTTGTATGGTTTTTAACTGAAAAGTTGTTACTATATTTCAAATTTAAGCAATTTTGGTTTGCTTCTGAGAGATGCACTAAATAAACTTTTTCGCAAAAAGCTAAATTCATTTCAAAGAATTATAAATCATATAATTATATTTTTGGTTCTATAAATTTTGAGCTTAGCATTAAATTTATAATCAATTTATAACATGTAAGCATGTTATCTCTAGTACTAGGTATGATTTTGCCAAAAAAAAACCTTCATGAGTATTTAGAATATTTTAATTAGTTTTATTGAAGTAGAAACCAATCTTTACCTCATTTATCAGTGATCATTCATAAAATTTTTTGAGAGAAAACCCATTGAGGCAATTATCATTAATATTATTTTAAGCCTACCAACTTTTTTGATATTCATTTTTTGGAGTTCTATACTAGTTTTTCCTTTTATTCTCAACCTGAATACAAAATAATACAAATAATACATATTTAAATATTAGACTAAACATACCTGTGCAAAAGCAGTTTTAGAATTATACATATAGAAGAGCAAGGGAGATGCTTTAGAAGTGGATATACATGTACATATGGCCAAATCTAACACATGATGCCATCTCTTTGTTATAGATGCACTAAAAAGCTAGTGTACTGGGATGCCTAGAAAGACAAACTAATAATCTCGGCAGAAAAGTCAAAGACGACTAATCCGCCTTACTACTTCTATGATCTCTGTTTGGTGCTTTTTTCTTATGGTGCTATTTTTACCCTCATTTCTCGCATCCCAGTATACAGTTTTTTAGCTTTGTTCGAGCAAATAAACTAGCAAGAGTTTAACTATTGCTTCACTCTCTCACTTAGATCTGTTCAACTGCCAAAATCTATGACAGTTTGATCTAATCTGGGTAGAAGGGATTCACATCACCGTCAACGCATTCCTTTTAAAAATGAACTTAAAAGGTTTTAATGGATTTTATCAGAAAGTGTTGATATCTTTTATCAATTGCAATTTTTTCGATATTTAGGGTGGTCTGACTACCAGAATGTTTGAAGTTTAACATCGACACTCTTTGATTGTGGTTTAAAACCTCAGAAGAAAAGTATGTGTGGACTGGTCACTAGATGTTCTTGTTATGATAGTTTGTATCGGCTATTATGTTCAAGCTGAATAGTTAGTTTTGTTGGTCTCTTTGCAACTGTAGATGCCATATTAACACTTTTGCCTAATCCGAGTGTTTTAACCGAGTTGAAACGTATGTTAAGCCAAGTTAACCTTAAGCCGAGCTTAACCGAATTAAGCTTGTGTGCATGTGTGTGTATGTGTTCATAGGTGTGTTTGTATGTATGTGTGTATAAATGTGTATATATGTGTGTGTATACGTACGTACATAACCTTCTAAAACAGATGAGAAAGGAAAAATGACGGATGGGTTTTGGTTACATCTACAAAATCTTAGCCGCAATTCTGTTATATCTCTAGAATAACAAGGTTAGGAAAATAATTCATATAGGACCTGGAGTTGAAACCTTAGACAAGATGTAATTGCCAGTGCATTGAGTCAAGTCAGTAGCCTAAGCACAAGTTAACAGCTTCAAGTTCTACCTGAAACTTGTTAAAGGTTGACTTGCAACAAAATTCACAATTGCGTACAGTTATTTGATATCAACAGATTCACCATGTCCTACTCTGTTGTGTTAAAGGTGCAAAATATGTGGACATATTACAAGCTTATAAAAGCTCCAAAACGAACAGGTAATTGCGGCCATCATGGAAACATCATAGATTGAAATTCATTTCCAAAATGGCTCAAATGATACGCAGTTGAACACAATGGCTTCTGTTAACACTTTCATTCAACCTCATTCGTCGAAACATTTTCACAAATATACTTCATGCATTAAATAAAACCATGTCTATTGTCCTTATGCATATTTTGCATCATCAATGTAAAGCTGCCATTTGAGCATTGATATTTTAAAACTTACCATAAAAAGTCATTTATTTTTTTAAACTTAGCTCGAAGGAGTGCATATCCTTCTCTGATAAACATGGGGAGTCTGCTGGTCACTAGTGATTGTCAATATTTGATAATAGGTTGAGTAATTAGGGGAGATAGGGTCAGTGTAGATTAGGTCCGTGTGGACCAGGTTCATGTAGATTAGGTCCGTGTGGACCAGGTTCATGTAGATTAGGTCAGTGTACATTAGGTCAGTGTAGATTAGGTTAGTGTACATTAGGTTGGTGTAGATCAGGTCAGTGTACACTACATCATTGTAGATTAGGTCGGTGTAGATCAGAGTAGTGACTCAATTAATTAATAAGGTAGGTAACTGTAACTAAATTTCTTTAAAGTACAATCATAGTCATCGTTTTGTCATTTGTAAGATTAGGTATTTGAAAGCAAAGAAAATGTGGTATTAATATTAAAACCTTTTTAAAATTTATTGGTAATTAGTTTTCTTTTGAACTATATGAATACCTTGGGTGTCTTTACACGGAAAGGGGTACGTTGTTGGTGATCATAGTATACACATCCTTAGCTTACACATAATTATAAGAATTATAACTAATTTTTAACTCATTTGAGGGTTTTGATCGTGATCAAGTTTTATCAGCTTGTATCTTCAAACATCAAAAACAATCACGAATAATAGACAAATACTAATAATACTGACATTGAGCTGCATGTTACTAGAGTAATAGTCACTTCAGGTTTTCAGAAGTTTCTCAACTTTTCATATACATTGTAGCTACATCAATATTTTGAGAAGTAGCAAAAACCTTAGGAACTTTGCAAAAACCTTCACTGGAATAATAAGGAACGGGGCAGCAGCTGCTTATGAATAAATCTCTGTAATTCTTTTGACAGTTAAGCTTCCTCAGTTGGTTATCGATAAAAAAAAATGAATAAAAAATGTTGTTTATTACTTTGCAAATATATTACCACTATCATTAACAGTTGTTAATCTAGCAACATAATTGTGACTGACCTGCCTGTAATATAGAACAAATAATCAAGATCAGATACTTTTTCTGGCAACCAGTTTGCGCTACACTGTGTGTTTTTCATAAACAACAGTTTTATAGTCCCGAGCCAGTAGATATTTCTGGGTGCTATCATACCTTTTTAATTTGTAGCGCTAGACATCTGATATTTGATGTGAACCAATTCATGGTTATTTGTGAAAATGCCTTGTAGTTATTTATGCTGGTCATCTGAACTGGTGAGAGAATGTGGCAACCATTAAAACCTTTGCTATTTTTTTGGTTCTGTCATAGCTGAAAATACGTACTGCATAATGTGATACAAGAAATGAATGTAAATATAGAACATAACAATACTGTTGCGTAGAAAGGTTGGCGTAGTAGGAATTAAAGTGGATTAGTTTTTCGTGACCTTTCTGCCAAGGTTCATTTATGGAGGTCTTTCAGGCAGCACAGCACGAAATCTCTTCAGCTCTTACATCTACAACAGCAAGCACTTTCAAATTTTAAACCAGGCATCAAGTCATTTTAGTTTCAAAACATCTTATTTAAACCTATTTTGAAAAGGCTACGAAAGATGTATTCATGAAATACCAGGGCAGAACTATCATCAACTAAAATAGTATTTCAACTGAGAACCATCAACAACGTTAGGTTGGTTAACAGTACAGATGCAGTATAATATGATTGGCTTCACCAACAGCAAAGCGAAAGAAAAAAGGCATTCGTAGTTCTATATCATTGTTACCATAGAAATTTGTACTAACTAAACACGTGGACATGTTACTCCTTCAAGGATTTGAAATCTATTCTATGCCAGCTCTTATGCCTTTTACTAGTTAGGATACAAAATAGAGCAATATTGTCTCAACGAGTTTTCTAGACTTGATCCCATTTATTAAAAGTTCATGAACATGTAGATACGTATTTTCTTTACTAAAAGGGTGGGGCTGCAATGTAATTGAAATTCTACAAAACCAATAAAAAATATTCCTGGTAAACCTTTGCATGAAAAAAAGCCTCAAGGGCTATAAATCCAACTATATAGTAAGATTCTATTTTGAATTGTATACCAATTTTGCATTTGTAAAAAAATGTAACACAATATATGATACTTAAAAAAATCACCTTATTGTTTCATGATGAGTTCTTCTGTGTATATATACAAACAGAAGTGTAAGTAAAGTAAGGAGCTTATTTAAAGCTTTATACTGTGTGTATTGTTTGTAACCAGCTTAAATTATCAGCTAATCGTTATGTTTCTAACAATAGTTGTAGCTTTTTTGTTTTGTAAAACTTTGTTCGTTATTAGGTTTCATTGTGTAAGCGCGACATATAACTTGTCTAGTCTTTTTACTTGTGATTTGTACATTACGCTCTTCTGAAGGCAGTTTTGGTTTAGTGGACAGTTTGATTTTATTCTGAAGTTGCATTTCTTAATTTCAGTTGCTGGTGAGTTTGAAATTAGCATTTTGTTATGGTATTTTATTATGTTTTTAATGTTAGGCAAAGTAATATAGCTCAATGGTAGGGTTCAAACTTTAGCCAACAACACTTTTGAGATCTATATGGGACTTTTTGAAGCTGCTTTTAAAACAAGATACCGTAATCATAATACCAGGATAAATAATAACAGAACTGAGTAAACATATACAGTCATACTTCAACTTACGAGCTTAATGCGTTCCGAGACTAAGCTCGTATGTCAATTTACTCGCATGTTGGTGCAATTCATTTATATATAGAACAATTAAATATATATTGATTGGTTTCCATACTCTAAAAAAGCAAATAAAACACTCAAAACAAGATGTTGTAACAGAAATAAAATGTTGGCTATTGTCCTTACGTACTACATGCTTTCAAAAAGCAACAAATAAAAAATAATGCAAGGAAATGTGATTAATTAAAATGTAAAATTAAATACATACAATAGCAGTTAACACTCGCATTTGCCAGGGAGGGAGATATAAGTTATCCTTCGTTACAACAGTTGACTTTGATAAATTTAGATTTTATCAAAGTGTTAAAAGACAAACTTAGAAGCAAACCTAAAAGCAAACCTTCATTTTCAACTAAACGTAATTAAAAAATTTTCGGCGTTCATAGTTTGAAATTTCTCGCTGGTTAGCAAGAAATTTTTCCTTTTTTTTAATCGCTTTCACGACTAGCCGGCCGTTTTAAGATAAACCTATCTAAGGACGTTTGCCTTTGTCGCCCTTGCAACATGTTGCGATTAGGATGAACACAGGTGTCGTCACAAATGGTTAACGCACGACCACTAGCCAGCTTGTCCGAATGTCTATTAAACAGTTTGGATAGATTGCGCCGGCCTTTTCACATAGCATCGTTTCAGTTACGCTGTCACCGGCCAATTGTTTGTCAAATGCCATCAGCGGTCGTGATGATCGCTACACCGTTTAGAAACTATGGTTAGTCCTTTTGCGAACTAAATGCCCTGAATATAATCCTTCTGTTTGATAATTATGAATGTATTTCTGTCATATTGCCGAGCTATCTAAATCACGCATACACATTTCGCATATTTTTCAATACTTTTCCGTTTAATATCGACTGTTATCATTTGCTTTTTCTTTGTATTATTTTTCATTTTACTGGCAAACTTTCGGTCTACGCACAGTACTTTTAATTCACATAATTCCGCACAGAAAATCGTGCACAAAAAACACGGTACAACAGTATAATCTGAGCAGTTAAAAAATACAGAGTGATGCTGTTCTAATAAAACACCTCCGGCATACTTGGCAACTGACTCAAGTGCTCGTATCTCAAACATGGCTCGTATGTTAGAGCTAAAACTTGCTTGAAAGCTGGCTCGTATCTCAAGTTTCTCGTACGTTGGAGCACTCGTAAGTTGAAGTATTACTGTATGGGCACTGAAAGACAAAGACCTTGATTTCAAACTGGACTGAACTATATTAAACCTTGCTAAATTCTCCATTTACTCAGCAAAAAGTGCAATTTGTGTTTTTAAAAAAATATTACATTATTAAAAATCCTGACATGTCAACACTTAATAGACCAACAGAAATTGTCTCATCCTGTCATCATTCTAAAAGTTATCTTCTCTGTCATTTTGGTAATGAGCAAGTCCGAGCATGACAGAATCCACCAATCACATGACAGAGTGAGATACTTAAAAATCACCATCCTGTTTCAGTTGAGATTTACAAACAGATGACTGCGTAAACAAGAAACTGACAGTAGCTGACAAGAGGTAAGTACACTAGCTAATTCGCTATCAATTTATACTGCTTCATTGTATGTTGAGCACTGTGATTTTAGTTTTAAGTATGATATACTTCAATTGATATATATTTATTTATATATGTAATATTAGCTAATAAGTACCAACATATATTGTTACTTATGAATAATATATATATTGCCGTGGATTGCTGCTTTTCTGGTTTTACAGGCCTGCAAGTAAAAGGCCATTTGATGGAACAAAGGTCTTGAAAGAGATAGTCAGCTTATAATCAGGGCTACAGTATCCCGAAGATTACACTTAAAAAATATTGTAAAATACCTAACTACTTTATGACAGGTAAGCGAGCATATCTAGGTTAGTATTTTTAGTCTTTTTTCTAGTGTTATGCCAAATACTGTTGTATAATAAGCTCATTATCTTAAATATATTTAATAAAAGTTTAAAAACTTTGGATCGTTAGACAAATTGTTCAGTATTACTTGCACACATTAACAAAAATGGCCAGGGTTCAACAGGTTATCTTTTATACACTTGCATTCTTGGATAAATTGGTGAGTTTAGTATTAGCTGCAATTTGTAGCCAGCAGATCTGTGTGATGAATCAAAAATGCACCGGTACAGCTGTCTATAAGTTTATAAAACTATTTCGACAGTTCCTCAATAAGATTAGAGTCCTGAGAACATGAGATTTTTGTGATTTAATCATAACTTGTTAATTCTAATTTAGAGTTTTAATTTAGAGTTTTTCCCGAGTGTGAGTGAAGATTGACTACAAAGAACCTGCAGTTCCTACAAAGAGGCTTTAGATTTTTCTGCTTTCAAGTCAGATCATTAAGCAAAGGCGTTTTGAAACAGCGCCTGCTTACTCCTTGGTTGCCTTGTGTTGAATAGCTTTCATTTGTTTTTTTGATGTTAATTTTGTCAGTTGCAGCTGCCATATCTATTTAAAGTCTTTTTATGGTCCTAACCATGCAGCTCTAGCTTTGTGTCAGTCTGTGTAACATATATATCATTAGCAAATGCTTTATTAGTGTTAATAATAGAAGCTTAATTTTATGATAGCTATCATTTGTAGAGCCAATCATTGACCTTTGACATAACGCTTAAGTTTGCTGTGGCATATGGCATCGATGCTGCTATAGATGAGCATTGGGCTTTGTGTTACACATCAACAAATCTACAAAATATGCAGTTTTTTGTTTCAATGTGACACTGGCTTTTACTCATTTGTACTTTTTCCTTTGACTTTGATTAGGCTATCTACATGGTGCAGTGTACTGCATTGTGATAACCAACCTAAAATTAGCTAAAAATTGTGCATTTTTGTTTTC